>NC_135713.1:56095980-56209393 GCF_964656455.1 Halichoerus grypus | reverse complement strand
CATAATTGACAGCTTGTTAACAGTTCATTAGGAATACTAAAACCCTGTGATATACAACAGCCTGACAACAGCACAGTGGACAGAATATGTAGCTATGCATTTTGTCCACCTCAGAAATCAACCTAGTTTACCAACAGTTAAGTCCAAAAGGTGGCTTGGCTAATCGATACATTCATACAGACAAGCACTCACACATCATATCATAAAGCTCTCATTAAACACTGATTAGCAGTTAATTTATATCTTTCAAGCTAGCTACCTTGGCTGAGGAAATGTATCCACGACCGCTAAAAATGCTACCATAATTTTATTTGAATGATTGCAAGTGTTTAGAGTACCCTCCAAAAAAAAAAAAAAAAGTATACCCTCCAAATCATATGAAGAAACTGAAAGATAAAAGAGAATGGTAGACACTAAGAATATATATTCCTTCTTTGTTGTGAGAGAGAGAGAGAGAAAGGGAGAAAGGAAGAAAGGAAGAAAGAAAGAAAGAAGAAGAAAGAAAGAAAGAAAGAAAGAAAGAAAGAAAGAAAGAAAGAAAGAAAGAAAGAAAGAAAGAAAAGAAAGAAGAAAGAAAGAAAAGGAAGGAAGGAAGGAAGGAAGGAAAAGGAAGGAAGGAAGGAAGGAAGGAAGGAAGGAAGGAAGGAAGGAAGGAAGAAAGGGAAAGAAAGAAAGGGAAATCCAGTTTCAAATCGTGGCTTTCTCTCCTTAGTGGTCCAAAATGGAAAATTTTCATGATTGAAGTTTGAAATATGCTGTACAGGAGTCAACACAGAAAAATCTATTTGTGTTTTCCTGGTAAGAGTGCATCATAAAACTACTGGATGCTGTCCTTCCTTATCTTTGGATGAAAGCCTGATTATAAACTCATTTTAGCTGAACAAATCTCTCTGGACTCCCTGCTGAGCAGGGCATTTAAACTTGAAAGCCGAGAGGTCTTCATTCTCTGTACCCTGACGGCGTGCTCCTTGCGTCTCTGACGCCAGGATTCACGTGGACGCATTAGGATTCATGGGGGCATCTCACATGAAGGCCTTTAGCCGGTCCACTTTACATTTTTCTTCTGGAAAAGCACATCAAATAGACTATCGCTATCAGTGCCGTGCATCCTAGTAACTACCTATTCTCTCCACCAGAGTTGTCTTATCACAGCAAAGGGAAATGTGAAACAAACAGAACCACTCTAGAGAACACCCTAGTCTGGACAGAGAGGCTGCCTGGTAACTGAATGCTGCGAAGCCCTTTTGCAATATAAGATACTGAGAGTTGAAAATCCCTTAAAAGGGCATGTACATATCTGTCCACCTATTAGCTTTGGGCTTTTGAAGTTTCTGAAGGCTCATAGCTTAAGTCATGGATATACTGATTTGCTCAAATAAATAGATCTCCTGGGATGCTAATTGGAGAAGTGAAAAATTATGATGTTGAACTGCATATTGTGGACTTCTATAGTATTTTGAATATTGTGAAACTGCTAGCTATATATCTATACACGTGTGTGTGTGTATATATATACACATATACATACATATATACACATATATATGTATATTATGTATACCTTTTACATATAAAATGTATATATTTTACATACACATAAATATATGTATATATTTATATATATATAAACTAGCATATTAGGTTACATCCAACTGGAACAGAATAACTCTTCTAATCATCAAACTATCATCGCCACTATCACAACGCCAAGCAAATAAGATGATTACTTATTAAAGACATGAGTATACTCTATCAATGGAGCAGGTAATTATAACATCCCTAAGAATACTATCAAAAGCATAGTGCAGTATTGAGAACAGTGTGCTAAGGAATTTTATAAGCATCAGCTCGTAATAGTCATAATAATCCTTGCACTAGATTTTCCCATTATCTTTATATAGATAAGGAAACTGAATCTCACAAGGAACTGTTCACAGAGTTCACAGAACTAGTGGAAGTGAAAGAACCATTTTGAACCCAGACTACTGGTCTCCAAAGTCTGTGCTCTGGGTTAGCACATTCAACTGCTCATCGAGTATTTCTCTATGTATTAATTGAAGCTTTCTCTGAAGTTTCAAATAGGGGCCACCTGTTGAATAGACTTCACTCTGTTTAAACACATCAAGGATGACACCTGATAAGATGTCCCCCCCAAGACTAGTCTGAACTCTAGTTAAATAGAGCTATGATAGGTACTTCATTTTAGCTGGTTGAGAGCAAGGTTAATTTGTAAACAGTGGAAAGGTTAATTTTGGTTTAAGTGACTACTCTGTCAGAACAATGTTTTACAAAACAACCATTAATACTCAGATATAATTATCTTTATTGCTATTGTCAGGAAAACAACACTGAATAGCATGAATCAGTGGCCTAAATCAGACTATTTCCTTTGAGGTGTCAACAATGCTTTTTTTAAAATATGAGTTCAGTTAATTAGAAAATACTTTAAGTTTTATCATAGACATTATTACTGTTTAACTGTGACCTCAAAGTACTTTTATAATTTCATAAGCTTTTTCCAGTTCTTACTATTCTGGCCCCTCTAGTCCTAAATCTCAAGGTCCTTTCCACTCTGGTTAATTTAGTTTAGTCTTGAATTTCAAAAACATATATCTATCTTTTTCTCTGATGGTTTTTAAACCATAAATAAAGCCATTCACTCATTTCCTTCTGCAACTGATATTTTGAGTATGTTCAACCTATGTTCTAGGTATATTAGTAAACAGACTCCTGCCCCCAAACATTCCAGTGGGGATAGACAGGTAAGAAGCAGAAGTATTATTAAGTAAATAAATTATACAGTAGGTTCAAGGGTGATAGTACTATGGAAAAAAGACAAGGGATATGATGGCAAAGCAGAGGTGGCAATGGAGTTAAATTTGTACATAACAACCTTATTCAGAAGGTGACATCTGAACTTGAAGGAGATGGTGTTAGACAAGAAGGTATCTGGGGGAAGAACATTCCAGGCAGGGAGAACATTTAGAGAAAATTCCCTAAGTTGGAGTGGGTCTGTCTCATTAAAAGATAACATGACTGAAAAGGAGAGGAGCAGGGAAGACAGATCAAGGTGAGGTCACAGAACTTCTAGGGTCCCAGTGCAGAAAAAATTGCAAAGACAACTAAACCACATGTGCATTATGCTTCTTACAGGTAGACATGGTCCTCACAGTATAAAGAGAGGTAGTCACAGGGTGGTCCACACAGTAATTTTATTTGGTCCCAGAATGCTTTAACAAGTGAACATTATTCAAAATCAGGATTTTTCAAAAATTGAAGTTGAGGACTCTCTAGAAGAATCAGAGAATCTGATAACTCCAATTTCATTCTCACAGGGCAACACTTTAGCTGAAAACTTTTCACCGGATGTGCTGTCCAGGTGGTGAAATACTCTTTCTTCCAGTGTCCTTACTTGTTAAGTGACCAGCCATACTTGGCACGATGTAAAATTCTGTACTTGCTTACATCCTTAACTTTTACTCTTTTCATCTACTATTTTAACTAGTATTGTTCCTTCAAAGTTCAACTTAGTTCGAACTCTCTCCATAAAAAAAAAAAAAAAAAAAAAGCCACTGAAATGTCCCGACCATGTTCTCTGTTGCAAAGTCCTGCCCTGTGTACTACTGATGGAGCTTGGAGTGAGTCTCTCCTGTTACTTGCAACTTGTCCTTTAAACTGATTTCAGTGCCAATGAAAGCTGGGTCTTTTCTCCTTGAATCTTCCCAGCCTTATAACATAGATACTTTTATCCACAGTTTACTGAAGAGAAGTTGCATAATTCATTCAGAGAAACAGAGCAAGTGATGTGAAAATTCAGGATTGTAACTTAGATTGTCTGGCTTTTGAATGAATGGGGATATGATACACTGAAAATATGTAATGAAACTTTACAAAAGCCATCTCTTTGTTTCAGTCATTCTGACTGAGCAGAGCTTTTCAGAGCACTAAGCAAAACGGAAAATGATGTTTATAGAATTTTACCTTTGTAGATAACCAGGTATCAACATATTTAAATGATTATCTTTACATTTATGTATATCTTTCATATTTATATATAATTATATGTAATTTATTTATATATAAAATTATATATATAACTTATTTATATATATAAAATTTTAAGTTGGGATTTAAGTTTAAAAATTTAAGTTGGGATTGTTTAACATGGTTATCTACATGACTCAAATTATTTATTTTCTGCAAAATGTTTCATTTTATTTAATAATAACTACTTTGAAGCAACCGTAACTTTTATTTTTTTTTTAATTTAAAGATCTTATTTATTTATTCATGAGAGACAGAGAGAGACAGAGAGAGAGAGGCAGAGGCAGAGGCAGAGGGAGAAGCAGGCTCCCCGTGGAGCAGGGAGCCCAAGGCGGGACTCTATCCCAGGACCCTGGGATCATGACCTGAGCTGAAGGCACATGCTTAACCGACTGAGCCACCCAGGCACTCCAGCAATTGTAACTTTTAAAAAATGACACAAGTGTGTTTATTCATACATATATATGATGATTCATATTCATTCTTCTTTTTTGTTTTATTCATTCTTGCTACCAAAGATCAGCATATAATTTACTCCTCATCCTCATCACCAATTGATTTTTACCAAGTTTGATTTCCCCATTTTTGACTTTTCCAAACAAACCAAACCATAAGAATAATTAACATTTTCCTCCTCCCAAAAACACATTCTTAACATTTTTTTATGGGAAAAAAAAGTTATATAAAAGTACAGATTGAATCCAACACTAATCACATAGAATTTTGGAAGTATCCAAAGCTTCATGTCTTCCAAATAGTCACAGATTCTATTTATGTCCTGCTTATTGTTCTGGATATGGTTGGATGGTCAGGGATTTGTTTGCAAAACTTAGCTTTTCTCATGTTTCATAATGGAATAAAATATAATTAGTCTGTGGCTTACCAAATGGAAACATTAATATAGCATCAAAGCCATCCTTAACAAAGTGGCATGATCAGTGAGTTTGATGTTCACCTTTATTAGGGACTATGGGTACAGAGTGCTGTATTAGAGAATGGACAATATTTTGATTCTATATGTTTCTACAGAACAGTTTAATCTGATAGGGGTGAGGGGTTAGGATGCACATGGATGAGCACAAATATTAAGTGATACATTATCCAATGCAAATTAATGCAGTAAAAATAAATATGGAAATGCCAAATGAAAAGTGGGGTCAGTCTTTGAATGTGCACAAAGTGAAAAGGCACACGAATTATCAGAAAAATGAGCACTGAATACAAATTCAAAAAAATGGTAATGGCAGTCCAGCCACATCCAGCAAGGGTGCCCATGTTTTATGGGGTTGCTGACCACACCCTTGTGAAGTCAGACACACCTACTTTGGACCCTGGCTCTCCCTCTTCTGGCTGTGTGTTGGTGGGTTAGTTGTTTGACATCTCTGAGCCTCTTTCCTTGACATCATTCCACTTATCTTGTAGGAATGCTGGGAGACTAAACTGGATAATATATGGAAAGCACTTAGCACAGTGTGTGGCCCAAAAAATTATAAATGACAAACATAATTAGGCAATTATGTGTGCTAAGGAAAGGGGAAGAGCAGGGAAAGAAACGAGTGCACAAGTTCCATAGGCTGAAAAAAGAATAAGCAAAAGGCCCAGTGCTGTAGGGAGGCAATATGAATGGATATAATCAATATTTAAGAGATCCATCTGGCAGCGTGACCTGCCTAGGCTCTACTGGCATGAGGAGAGAGGTGCAGGAAGATGGACGGGGAGAGTGAGTGGCAGAGTCGTGCAGGTGCAGAAGAATGATGGAAGGTGACAGGGATGGTAGCTACGGAGATGGAAAAGAAGGGGTGATCTAAGAGACTCTTCTGGGAAGCAGTGAGCAGGTGTTGGTGATAAGTTGGATGTGGAAAGTGAAGGAGGAGAATCAAAAATAACTCCCAGATAAGAGCTTTAGGGAGTTAGAATAACACCGTTGACAGTGGGTGACGTGACAGAAGGGGGGGCAGATTAATAGGTGTCCTCCTATTCCCTTCAACTTGAAATACCCAACTGATAGTGTCATCAAGAAGCTCTTCTAAATTCGTAATTATAGTTAATTAAAATTAGGGACAAGGTGAAGGGGCTAAGGCATAAATTAAGACACTAAGACTACATTTTCTTATAGATTTGCTTTGAAATTTTGAGATCGATTGAGCACTGACTGTAAGAGAAGCAAAAATTGAACACTATGCTTGGTGATCAAATGACAATCCTGCTTGACAAATAAAAGGGATCCATTACACATGGCAAGTTTCTATAACGGGCTTAAAGAAAAAGACAGTAGTTTTCTGCATGAATCTGGTTAGGAGTAGGAATGTGGGTACTCAATTTTAGTGTATTACTGAATATGATCTCAGAATCATTAAAACAAAAACAGCAAGGGAATAATTCTCATACAAGAGTGTCTATCGAGGCGACTTCACAGTTGTACATGTTTTGGTAATCCTGCAATAAATTTGGCCTAATGTGATGTTGTGCCAGTATTTGCGTCGTCAACCACTGTCATCATAAGCTTTTTAGAGGCATCTGACAATCCGTTTATCTTGCAAATCATTGCAAAGCAAAAAAAGTAATGTTATATTTTAAGTTGCTTAAAAACTACTTGCAATTAGGAGCCCCAAATGTATCTAAATCAAAACAACCCCAACAATGTTTTCAGGATTGCTGTAAATGCAACACATAGATGAGAATTTACAGTGTTCCATAACCAGGGAAATTGTGATACCAGATTGCATTTACTTTTATCTTACCCAAAGTGACATTATCTTCGGCGACCATAAAGAAACTGCACTATCATATAAATCTATTTAAAGGAATTGGCACGGTTACAATAAAGACATCCATACACTGTGGTTTATTCTCTGAAAACCACCCAAATGCTAGTGTCTAACAACAGACTTTTGATTTCATCTTGAATTGCCACTAAGCGCCCCCTCACTCTTACACAGATATCCCTCAAACTATGTCAAAAGCAGGAACAAATTTCCTAACCCAAACTGAAAAGTCCTTGGCTCTCCAAATGACTATAAATTGCATGGCTAAGTGCATATGGCCACAGGGCTGTCACAGTTACTTCTCCTGACAATTCATCATAGCATACTAATTCTATAATATCATTACTGCGTCTCTTCTCACTGTACTGATCCAGCCCGTTAATTTAATCAACTAATAATAGATTCAGAAATGGATGCAAGGGGCCCTAGCACTTCAAATTATATTACTAGAGATGTACCTTGGTGAGGAGGATACATTCCTTGCCATTCAACATAACCTCCAGAAGTTAGGTTGGCCTAATAAGGTAGGTGAGGTTACCTGTGAATATTTCAGTTGGGAAATCACAACCCCATAATTTTCTTTCAAAATCAATACTTTTTTTTTTTTGGCCTAAAATGTATTAACCAAGTCAACAGGAGAAAAAACAAACTCTTTCTAAGTGCAGGGTTTATTTTACGAATTAATAAGACATGAAACTCAGAAGTTTTCATATGAGTAGGAGAAATCAGAGTTCTATGATTAACTGCAAAGTGAACCATTCAAGGATGGACAATTAATTTTATTAAATTTTAATCTTCTCTGAAAATGTCAATGATAATTAGAAAACATTATTCTTTAACATCACAGTCCATCTTGCATGTCATGAAGAATAATAACTTAATCTATTATGAAGAAAAATAGCCTGAAAATGCTAGAAAATATACAAGTAAAATAAATGTCACAAGTATCCATATATAACTTATTCAAGTATACAGTAAAAGCTGCAGTATTTTTGTAGAACACTTATTTAAAGGAATAATATAATTTCCCTTGAACACCATTCTATGAAAAAGAAGTTGCCTAGCTATCCTATAGTTAGAACATTGATTGACAGAAAAGTTCAAGTGCGGTAGGTCTGTCAGCCAACTTTGCATCTAGATTTGCTTTGAAATTAACATGTGGATTAATTAAATGCTACTCACTTGTCTTGCTGACATTCTTTACCTGTACAGACTTGTAAGGAAGGAGAATCACCTTGCAAAGAAGCTTTTCTCACCAGAGAGTGAGGAAGTTACCACCCACTTGATGGAAACTTATAATACGTTGTACTTTCAGTAAAATAATAACTGATATCTTACCAAGGCAATATCTCTCCTGTAAGTTATGAACATTGGAATAGATCTGATCCTTCCACTGATTTTCCCACCAACAGAAAGGATGACTCTTGGTCCTCAATATGGAGCAATGTTCTCAAAGGCCCTGAGATGAGACAACATAAACCAACTGCGTGTATCCTGAGAATGGACTTAGGATGGGTTAAATTTTGTCTGTACCCCTTATTTTGCATTTCAGTTTGCTTTTAGTAATTTAAAATCAAGAGACTTCACATAAAAATCTGTATGTATGGCTTCTATGGCAAAGCCCAGAAGTGGGGCATTCAGTCTCCAGTTAACCAGGATCCCTAACACTCCCAAACGGCTTCATAAATCAATGGCTGAGTGTTAACTACCACTTTTCATCTCATATAGAAACAAATTTATCCATTTATGTCATCTACATTACCTTCAGCCTTGCAGCTACTAGAATTTCCAAATTCTCCTCAAGCCAAACTTTTTTAAACTCAGAGATTCTTCTAATGCAAGGATGTTTATAAAACATGTATTTATCATAAGATTGTTACTTCTCTTTTAAAAGATCCTTTTAGATTTTCTGACTATGATGATAATTTTACAAGATAGACTCAAGTATTTAGAGATATCGACCTTAAAAATCCATGCGGGATTGCTTTTATCAGCATCAGAAAATTTACAGCAAAATGTATTTCTCCAGAAAATCAGTACCTATCTTGTATGAATCTTTCCTCTTTGTTAAAAAAAAAAAAAAAAGAAAAAAGTTGAGAAACTGTCATCATGATAATTCTTCTGTATAGCTATTTTGAGAAACAAGTGTAAATTCAGTAAAATGCCCACCCAATGTCACCCTCCGCTAAATGTGATTCAAATCATGTTTGCCTAGCCTAAATGTGAGGCATCTCCATGAGCATTGTGATATAACAAAACAAATAATTTTCCTTTCATCAATATACAACAGCTTTGTTCATTATTGAGAAACGTTAGGCGGTAAAGTATTGAGTGCTATGCATTTTATGCTTAAATCAATGTACTGTCTTGCAGTTATGCCACCTAATGTGTTTTTAAGTCATCCGCTACAGAGATCAATGTGATTCTTATTTGATATTCAGTGTTAAGTTCAGCCTCATAAATTTAGAATTGCACTCTGTTATTTTGATGGTTATATATTAACCACGTACTGAAAGTTTTATGATTTTATACTCAGCCTGGCTGTAAATCATACCGGTTCCATACATGAAGCATAGGGTCTGGCTTGATTTTTATTGCTCTGCTCAGAAGGAAACGGATGGATGGCTGGATATTTGAGGGAGGTAAATCTAGTGTGTTTGGATAAATACCTGAGGTCTGTGAGCTTTAAAAGCATGGTTCAGAAATTTGAATTAGACAACTCATTGCAACCAGCCTCAGAGGCATGGCAATAGCAAGGTGTCACAAATTGGCAATCTTTTACATTAGTGCCATCACTAGCATGAACCTTGACCTCTTACAAGTTCACAGTCTCACTCTGTGGTGAGTGAGTAGAGTCACATACACATGGTTCCACCTGGGTAAATATAAAGGGAAGGAGCTCATTAGGAGAGACAGAGTTGTATAATATTGTTAATCTGACACCCTTACCTTATTTCAGGGCTTAAAAAAATAAGAATAGATACCAACATCACCTCCTTGAAACCATAAAATGGGTTGTAACATTGGAATAGACTGATGCTCTAATAGAGCAACTTCTTATTTATGTGGAAAACTGATAGAATTGAATTAATAATGAGCATCAAAGCCAGTAAAATTAAAAAAAAATCCCAGAGTAAAAGTTTTTTTTTTTTTAAAGATGCCAAAATGGTGCAAAATTCAATAATAATTTTTTTTATATAAATGGTATTCCTCAGCTACATGACAGATATCAGTCCAGTGTAGATTTTTAATCATTAGTTCTATTGCAGATGGTGAACATTTGGCTAGATCTCAAATACTCATGCTCTCTGAAGATGCTTATTTAGTCCCTTTACTATATTTCTGTCATAAATTGAAGTCACTTTTTTTTCTTTTGATGACATATTTTCAGTCTCTGCACTCATCTTTCTAAGTTAAACATGTAACATCTTAAACTATGACTAAACTGACAGACGTGACAAAACATTTCAGAGGGAAAGATGCTACGTTGGGCCAAACGTATGATCAATTTTGATTTAGCAGCATTTAGCAGAAACATAACAGCCACTATTTTTTTTCAAACCACTGGGAAGTATAAATTGCCTGACCTTTCTATTTTTCCTGGTATGCTATTTCCTTGATTTCCAATTCAAGGGAGAAACAAAGTTAAAAAGTATCTCATATTTTTTTCCATTGCTTCCAAAATTGATAAGAGACAATCTCATTTTAACAAAAATGTCTGACCTTACCTACAAACCTAGGTACAAGTCACCCAGTGATCACTTTCCTACTGAAAGTTTATCTGTGAAGCTTTTTGTGGGGCTATCTTTTAGTAATCTTTCAAATAGTTCTGAAAGAAGAAAAAATAAACATGTTTTATTTGCAAAATTTGCATTTCATTCACAAGACTGACACAGTGTCAGTGGTTCTCAAACTTGAGTGAGCATCAGAATCACTTGGAGAACTTGTTGATACACAGATTACTACCCGTTACCCCCTACCATACCCAGTTTCTGATTCAGGAGGTCTGGGGTGGGTGCATTTCTAACCAATGCCCTGGTGCCTTGTGGACCATATTTTGAGAACCACTGCTAAAAACACTTCCCAGTAACTGCAACTCCTCTTCCTCTGTGAGACTATTTTGCAAAACAAAATTTGGTCAGGGTGTAAGAGCTTTGGAAATTCGAAAAACTTGCTGACCTGGAGAGACTCTGACCATTTGTTAGAGCTAAATAAAGTTTCAATATAGCTTCCAGGTGAAATTTCAAATCCCACGACACTCAATTTGGCGGCTGGAGATTTATGTACCAATCAAGCACCCACAAAACATTCCTTGGTCAGCCTTCTGATAATGTCTTTTAATGAAAATACTCACACTTAAGAGTGAAATGTTTTCCTGGCATTTACATTTCTATATTTTGTCCTTTTCCACACACATATATATGGTTTGATCAATGGTAACTTAGTCAAAACAGATGCATTTAAATATGAACATATTATAAGCATGTGGATATTGTAAATAGAGCACCTAATAATCGAGCCATGAAAAGTTAATTCCTCATATTTTCAGGTGCATTTTACACACTGAGGATTATTCTTGCCAAATTGTTTGAGTTTTGGTAATATAATTGAGTAGACTGATACTCGAGCGAGTCATTAATGCATTCTAGATTATTTTATAATTTTGACTCTTCAAATCTCCTGGAACCTCATGGAGAAATCATTCATTCTCTCCCTTTCTCACTCCCTCTGTCTCACACACAGACACAAGTGGGATAACAAATATGGTAGCTTTCTAAAACTAATAATGTAGATCAGGTTCTTGATCTTGTTTCTGAGACTAATATTCCATCTCTTTCAGTTAAAGACTGAACATCCTCCAGAAAGATTAGATTTCTGTTTGTGTTATACAATTAAAAGCCAAAGAAACATCTTCTCAAATACTGTGTATTTCTAGGGGCAAAGGAATTAAAAATTGGTCTACTAATCTCACATCTAATTCCCTAGGTTTTATCTTATCAGAAATAGCCACATTTATGTAAGTATACATTTATACACGTAAAAGTGAAATATAATTTATGTTAAAATTTTACTTTAGTTTTGAGGACTTACATCACCATGCTTTCCTACACTCTCTCAGCCTCAGAGAGTTCAAGTAACTTGCCCAACATCACACAGTTAAGCCAATGGTGGACAGAGGTTTGGAATCCATCTTGCCTCTCTCTCATTTCACAACACTACTTCCCTAAATTGATTAAACAAGTTCATCTTTTCATGGAATTTACACTTTTAAAGAATTTTTCTGGGGAACACAATATTTAAAACAAAGGAGCACCTAGCCAACTTTGGGTTTCAAATATTGGATCACTTTGACGTGGCTGGAGTTTCACAGGTGCAGTCTCCATTCAAGCATATACACATGTAGCTGCCTATTTTGATGGGTCGTGCTTTACCATACGAAACATGATGCACTAAAAATGTACTTTAAAATACATTAAATTAGAAATTAAATGAACCCTCTTGTTTAAGACCCCAGAAACATTGTAAATTCCTTTTGAGCCCATGGTCAACCTCTAACTTAAATAAGTAAGAATGACAGGGAAGTTGCATTCCTCTCAGGGATTCTTTCTAGAATAATTTTAGGCCTGCTTTATGTATATCAAGGAAGCTGTCAGTTTATCTGATCTTCAAACATACTGTGAACTCTATGGGGAGAATCTTTGGCAAATCAGAGACTGTTCACTTAAAATACATTTAACTCTACCCACCCCCCCCCATACAAAAGCTGAATTCTCTAGAATAATTTACTTCTTATTTGGAAACTTTGCTAATTTTTATAATTGAGTTGCAGGGAATGCAGATATAATAAAGACATTGCAAAGAAGAGTTGTATGTCTATACCGCAGAATGGAATAAATCAATTCATTGAGCATATGGCTTATTAGGCTTAAATAGCTCTTTTCCAAGATGATTCTGAGCACCATATTTTGAAAGATAAGGTAGTGGGTTGTTGTTTTTGGATATTTGCCTTCATAAAGATGGGCCATCTGTCCCAACAAGTGAAAAGAGTCGAATGCTTTGATTGCTATTTTCCTAATCAAGACCAATTCTAATATATTTTACTGTACTGATTAACTAGATCTGACATTATATCTTGGAGATGTTTGCTGCTATCATTGAAAGACTTTCCCGCTGTCCACAAATATTTCTACAAACTCCATGCTGAAAATGTAGGAATTTTACAGCTATAAAAAAGAACGAAATCTTGCCACTTGCAACAACATGGATGGATCTAGAGGGTATAATGCTAAGTGAAATAAGTCAGAGAAAGATGAATACCATATGATTTCACTCATATGTGGAATTTAAGAAACAAAACAAATGAAAAAAACAAAACAAAACAAATGAACAAAGAAAAAAAAGAGACAAACCAAACAACAGACTCTTAACTCTAGAGAACAAACTGATGGTTACCAGTGGGGATGGGGGTGGGGGAGATGGGGGAAGTAGGTGAAGGGGATTAAGAGTACACTTATGATGAGCACTGACTAATGTATTGAATTCTTGAATCACTGTATTCTACACCTGAAACTAATATAACACTGTATGCTAACAATAGTGGAATTAAAATAAAAATATATACATATAGACATAGATACATAATTTAAAAGAAAGGAAAATGTAGGAATTTTATTTCCTGATGGAAGAGAGAAACCATGCCAAAGCAATGCAGTTACACTATAACAAAACCATAGATTTATACTTTGCTTAATTGGGGTATGAAATTAATATTAATTATGAGTTTTTAACCCCCAAATTATTCTTTGATATTTTCCTTGTGACCTAATCTTTTAACTTAAAAATACCAACCAAAGCAGAGGGATTTCAAAAGTACAAGAAAATTCCATTAGGAAATGTCATCATCAGTGTTAGAGATTTCATCACGGATCATTCACACAACTAGCATTTCCCTTATTATCAATGTGCTAAAACTAACAAAAAGCAAAAGATGCCTACTTGACTAAAAATGGTATAAGCACATTTAATATCACCAATATATTTATAATTTTACTTAAAATGTTTCCTCTATATAAAGGAATTATATTCTTATTATTTAATATATCAGAGAAACAGAAAAACATACGGAAAATCATCCATAATCCTATACCCTATAGTGTATGCATACCACTGTTAATAGTTTTGAACTCATGCTTCTAGTCTGCTTTACACATGAGTTATCTTTTTTTTTTTTTTTTGGAGCTTAATTGGTTCTATAATGGGCATGCCAATTTTTAGACTGCTTATTAACTTAACAATAGATGGGTGAGCACTTCCCTATGTTATTAAAATTTTCACAATTACTTTAAAATTGCCCCTTCAGGATATGGAAGTTTCTTGTACTGTTTTTGTAACTTTTCTGTAAGTTTATCCACTTTGTTCTGCCTAAACCTTTCCATCTTATTTTTTTTTAAGATTTTATTTATTTATTTGAGAAAGAGAGAGAGTGCAAAAGCAGGCAGAGGGGCAGAAGGAAAGGGAGAAGCAGGCTCTCCGCTGAGCGGGGAGCCCAATTGGGGCTGAATCCCAGGATCCTGAGATCGGGACCTGAGCCGAAGGCAAACGCTTAACTGACTGAGCCACCCAGGCACCCTCATCTTTTTTTTATTGAGCACTAAAAGCTAGAAGTTACATCTTTTTTCACCACACACAATCAATAGTTACTCCTTGTAATAAGAATAAATAAAAAAAAATAGAATTGGTTCAGTTACCTATTCTTACTACCTAATGCTTTTCAAATGACATCTCCGAGGTCCTACCTAGGTAGGTAGATGTGAGTTCATTTTTTTGAGTAGCATGACCATGAAGATCTTTCCTAAATGACTTGTGAGTGTAGTTGTCTCTCAAGTTCTATTCAATGAAATTACCTCATTACATTAAGTGATCTCATGCTCTATAAAATAATTACATATATACTTGTTTGTTTAATTACATATGCATTAGATTTTTGGGAAAATACACGGAAAGCATAGAGGTCTAAAATACTATTTCTTGGCTGATACCTGGCCCAAAAGTAAATACTTTAGCACATCTCTAACACACTCAGTAAGCTTGCTATTATTAACTAAAGACTGCATTTCAAGTACATTATGGCATCACTTGAAGTAATAGCAACTGAAATGTACCTACTTAATGGAATCGATCTTTCATAAAGACTGCAGTAAAGTATTATCAGAAGTCACTTATTGAACTTTATTCTCAATGATATAATAAAAAGTAGCATGTCAGGAATAAAAATGTCATTTGTCACCTGAATCTCTGGCACCTTAGAAATGTTATCAAGAAGTAGGGGCATTCCTTGAGAAATACAATGAAAGTAAGGATTACTCATCTACTAACGCTTCTTGCCAAAAGATCCCGAGTTCATTCAATGCTCAGACTCAAACAGTGAAGTAAGTCACACATATATATACGTACAGATATATTCTTGAGAAAGAGCAATATTTATTGCATTTCTTTTTCCAAGTACATTCCTTAACAACTCCAGTTCCAAGATTCCCCATGATTTTGAGAGTGGAAACAATTTTAAAGATTATCCTTTGGTGGAGACTAATTTATTTTCTCTATCGTGTTTCTCCACTTTTCCCCCTGTAAGTTTGGTTTTCATGAAAATTTCTTAGATTTGATGTGTTTGAGTATTACAGGAAATCACAGTGGGCCACAGTGGAATTAAGGGGATTCAATGGAGTTTAGATGGTTTCCCAGAAAAAGAATGAAGGTTTGATAAAGTCTGATTCTTTGTATGAATTTCTGAATACCAAAGTGATCAGAATGTAAGCACTAACAATGTTTTCACTTATAGTACCTCAGTATTAAATGGGAATGGGTTTTCTCTCCAGGGAGAAGATTCAGTTAGGTGAAAGTTGAAAATGAATGTCCCTCGGGCCAATGCCTGCCAGTTTGTGCTTTTTGTTTGTCCTGCAAAGAATTTCCTTTCATTAAATTTAATTAATTCAAATATTAAGAGACTTTATGACTTTAAGATATATTAATTTCTGTCCTTATTTGAAAATCACAAGATCTGGAAGAATCAGACATTAATGTCAAAATGGCAATGACCAACCGGAGCAAGAAACGTCTCCATTAACTAGTACACATATTTCGGTTCTCTACAGTTCCCACCACTGGCAGAACACATGCAGCACATGTGTCTACGACCACCATATACCCAGTCATTTAATATTATCTACCCACTTCCTATAAGCATTTAAATTTGAGACTACTGTTTTCAAGTATGCTATATATTTCTATAAACCAGTCACCACCACCCATCACTGCAATAGTAATACTTCGACATAATGACAATAATCCTGGAAAAGAAGATGAACTTGAATGTCCCAGAAGCAAGGGCGAAGCAGGTGATATATTTCAAATGTGTATAGAATTGACCTATCTTCATTTCTTTTGTTTGCCTATTTGCATTCAGTGTTTTTCTCAAATGAATTGCTGGTCTGTATTTTTCTTGAATGTTTAATTAATACTGTAAACAAACACCTTATTTTTTTTATTAAATTATTAATCAAGAATTACATTTACCTGGTGTCAGGAAATGCTGCATTCTGTCCACTACCAAATGTCCATGTGGCTCAGTGGCCTGGCAACTAAATTGACAATACCAGAACATATACACACACAAGCTAAGATAAAAAAAACCTCAAGTAGGTAGGTATCTTCAAACCTACAGGAACAAGGCATTCCCCAGGCAGGCAGTAGGGAGCAGAAGATGTAATGAAGAACAACAAGTCAGAAGTGTCCAGATTCTAACCTTGCTATTGTAATCACTAAGTGTGTGATGGTAGATAAGACATCCTTCTTGGAAGGCAGTCAGTTTCCTCATTTGTAAAATACTTCTTGTTCACAGTTTTATGAGGAAAAGACTGTGCTCATTATAATCTAAGACATTTTGTGAGCTATAAATCAAGAAATAATATTGATGGTAATAATCTTAAAAATCCAACTGATAAAGCAAGGATGGTGGTTTCCTGCTGATATTCATTTTCTTTTTATATTTCAAGGATTTGACCAGGCCCTGAAATATTCAGTCTATTGTACTTCAGCATATGCAACTAAGCATGCAATTGCAAAAAATAATTGAGCTCTTTAAGTCCATCGATAATACTTAATTCTATGAATATTCATGTGGAGAATAATGAAATTTCTACAGGCTGCCTAATGTCAGGCTGTAAAGAAGGAGAAGCTGATTTTGATTTGGAAACTAAAGCACACCCATCATTAAACATCCTGGATGAGAACTGACAAGGTGAATTACTATACACTCTAAGCAAACTTTACAAGTAAGTTTAATTAAACAAAAGTCTATTCATTTTCTGCAACCTCATTTAGAAGCATTTATTTAGGCCCAGCATTTCTACTTAAAGACTTGGCGAGCCACTATCTTTGACTCAATTACTAAAGAAACTCTAGGCACACACCCACACTCCTTTAAAGCGTCCCATTTGTATCCCATGTATTCTTCTCTGGGAAGAAGAATTAAAATGAGAGAGTTTTAACAGCACATGATAAACAACACTTTAGGTCTCAAGATGTAAAAAGACTTAGCTCTTGGGTTTTTGAAATCCTGGATTACCTAGTGAATCAATTACTTTATCTTGGCCTCAACAGATAATGCTATGAAATGGGAAGACCCACGCCAGTTTCTCCTTTACACTGGTTGCCGGCATTGATTTGGTTTTTGTGCATTGCATTCTATCTGAGGCAAAGGTTTGCGGGGTTTACTTCCTGGAATTACAGGGTGACGATGAGTTAGGAGAAGATGAGCAGAAACAATTCTTGTGGAGCTTTGCTGAATCTTTTGCAGAGCACACTGTCAATACCATGAGATGTCTCTGAAGTCTTCGCTTGCTTGATTTAAAACAGAGTGTAATAGCCTGGCATTACTCAGATTACTTTTATATAAAACATACAAGAGTTCCATGGGAAGGCTCATACTATGTGACTACCTATTCAAGAAATGGATAGCTGCTCAACAGTCATCTCATTTAATCCTCACATCAAGCCAAAGTGGCGAGGTGTGTGGCAAAGGATGCCTATTTGTACAAAATGAGGAATGGAAGGATCACATAGGCGATACAACTTGACCAGGAACTCAGAGATAATCAGCAGCAGAACGGGGCTCTGAGCCGAAGTGCAGGCAACCCCTGCGCTCTTGACACCATATCATTCAGAAATCATGCATGATGCCAATGATCAAAAATCACAGGAGCAGCCAGAGTGGAAACAACCCAAATGTTGATTAACTGACAAATAGATAAATAAATGTGCTATATCCATACAACAGAATATTCTTTGTCAACAATAAGGAATGAAATACTGATACACTCTGTGCCATGAATAAACTGAAAATATTATGCTAAGTAAAAGAAGGCTAATCATAAACACCTCAAATTGCACGATTCCATTTATATGCAATGTCCAGAGTAGGCAAATCCATGTAGGTTGCAAATGGCTCAGGGTTCTGGGAGGTGGGGGGGGGGGAGGGTAGTGGGAGTGACTGCTAAAGGGTACTGGGTTTCTTTTGGGGAGGTGACAAAAATGTTCTAAAACTGTGCCAATTGTTGCACATCTCTGCATATACTAGAAGCCATTGAATTATGTATTTTAAATGGGTAAATTCTACGCCATGTGAATTATATTTCAATAATGCTGTTCCAAAAAAAAAAAAAAGAAAAAGGTAAAGGAGCAACTTAAAGAAGCATGAGCAATTGCTAAAGGGCACCAAGAAGTGAATGGATAATACCCAACAGCCATACAGAGGGTCACTGTCCAATTCACCACTCAGCAGCACTGGGTTTCCCTTCACTGGAGAATGTGGTGAAAATACGTTGTTTCACGCAAGAGCAATTGTGACAAACTTCGGAGAGAGTCCCTGTGGCCTTGCTGACCAAAGTGGTTAAAAGGACTTCCTTCAAAGCTTTGTCTCTCCTGAAGGGGCTACACGGGAGCTTGATCATTTTCACTAGCTTGAACTCACCCCGCTTGAGGCCCAAGTGATAGTCAAGCATAATATTTGCCTGCAGGAATCCTGCATTCACTGTAATGACAGCATCTTCTGATCTTACCCTATGCTGATGGATAGTCAGTCACTTTTCATAACCCCAAATCACCATCATTAGTTCTTTCTCAGGGAAATGCACTAGGAAATTCTCCAATTTCAGAGGCCTTTCATCTCCCCTCATGTCTCTCAAACACTATAGTGCCTCTCCCTGCTATTCCTCTCTTCTACCCATCTTCAAGTTTAATGACTTTCTCTTGGCCTAGAGACAAGAGGAAAGGCACAGATGGTACATTTTGAGAGTTAAATTGGTTTCAAATTTAGGTGTCATTTTCTTCATGAAAGGTAAGTAAAGGATGGAAATAATTTACAATACTCTATGAAACCATTATTTTTAAATAGAAGGAAACTGTTGGCAAGGGCATTCTGTTTCACATGTTTTAAAACATGCAGCTGTTCTCATGAATTTTGCTTAAAAATGAAAAGGAAAAAATTTTTTTATGAGAAAATGACTTTTTGCTTTAAACAGTAGCAGTATCATGCAATAAACAAATTCAGCCAAGGAGAGAAGGAGGTTAGTATAATGTCTATACTAATTTCAAAGTCACTATCAACTTTCTGTGTTATTCCCTAGTTCAAGTTTGTACATCTTTATAATGCCTTCAGAATAATTTATCACATAGTAAAGATTTTAAAAAATCATTATCCTTTTGATATAAAAATCCTTATACTTCAACTTTAATATGTTCTTTCTGAAGAAGTTGCCACGTATATTTTATTCCTCAGAGGAATCAACAGCAGAGTATGAAGCAAGGTTTTAAGATCTTCGACTCCCATTTAAAAAAAAAAAAATCAAAGTTTTTTGTTGTGTCTATTTATCATGACACATACTTTTGGGTGCAAAATGTGAAGACACTAAGACAAAACTTAGGTTGGTGGAATCATTAGAAGGAAATGTCCAGACTCTTAAACTAATGGTTTAAAGTTAGTTTAATATTTAGAAGTAGTTCTTGCCTGTGGCAAATATATTAGCACAACATAAATAAGCCATGAACAACACTGATTTATGTTTCTGTCTTTAGGGTACTTCAAACTGTTCTTTACTCCCCAAAATCAAGGGTGGCAGACATGTCAGCTTGGTTTGGCATCCCAAAAAGCTTCTTTGTGGAAACAATCACAAATCACCCAGATGTCACAGCATTATTCTCTCAGTATCAAGGATGTGTTATTCTAAGGCAATTTTATTAACCAAAGCTAAAAACCATCACATACACATACATGCATGGATACATACATACACACAATGTCTAGGCTAGGAAATCTTCTTTGAGGAAAGGAACTAGAACCGTGACCAAATCCATTCTCCCTTGTTCCTTGTAAAAGGTTTACCTCAAATCCAACAAAAGCTGCACAATTTGGGGCTTTTAGGCTTTCCTTTGTATTAGCTTTAAGGAAATATTCCTTTTATGAGGCTCTCAGAAGACTTCAGAGAGAGAGAGATCAAAACTAAGTCAAATGATCATTTTGCAGCCCAATCACACTGCAGCATTGCATTGTCTGAGCATGGTCACCCAAGGGTGGATTAAGCAGTAAGGCTGCTTCTCTCAGAGTTCTGATACTGCTGGCTCAGAAGGAGGCTCTTTAGACCCTTCGTAAGCTAGAGAGCAGTTTTTGTTTGAAAAACTCTTCTGTTAGGAGAACCAAAGACATTAAAAATAATAATGGCTATTTACTCAGTGTTTAACATGTGCTAGGAACTGTAGTATGCCTTTGGCTCATAGTGGTATCCCATTATGTGCATTGGAGAATTCCCTTTTGGTGGAGAATGGAGAAGGAGAAAGAGCGTATCTATCAGAGAGAGTGTGAAATGAGAGACATGATTCAGCTCATACGTCAGATATGGCATTTCTCCCTAATGCTCACCATATGTGTCTCGATACACTAAATATATCCTTGCTTGATACATGTTTACATCCTTATGCTCTGTGTATTTTTGTAAGCACTAAATTATTATACGTACTTATCACCACATAGGGTTGCATGCACAAACCTGTGCCTTCTTTAGTTTAGAGCCAGTTTGAGGGGTTTTTCAGGGCTGACTGTTTCTATATATGATTATGATGTTACCTCTTGGTTGAATATAGGACTAAGAAGATGCAATGACAATATAATGCACTAACTTATATAATCCCCACAACAACCTTGTAGAATAGGTATTTATATTCTCTCGTGTTATTTTACCTACTTCTCTTATTTTAAAAAATGGTACTACCAATCTTGTCTTATTTTAGGGGGATTACTAAAAAGCTGTAAAAACAGAGGGCATGTTCTATTAAAGAAAAAAAAAAGGAGGGAAGGGTCATTAACTGTGCATTTGCTGGACTGGAAAGGAGAACATACTCTCTATAGAGTTCATTTATGTCCACCTTAATTTCTACCATTAGGGAAATGACAAAGATAAACTCCAGTTAGAGCTAAAAAAAAGTCAAAACTACCTACAACAAAAAGTAATTTGTTAGTGAGTTTATTTTTTTTTTTAATTTTTTGTCTTTCTTTAAATTCCAGTATAGTTAACATACAGTGTAATATTAGTTTCAGGTACACAATATAGTGTCCAAGGCTTCCATACATCACCCACTGCTCATCACGGCAAGTGCACTCCTTCATCCCCTCACCTGTTTCACCCAGCCCCCTACCTTCCTCCCCTCTGGTAACCACCAGTTTGTTCTCTATAGTTAAGAGTTGTTTCTTGGTCTGCTTCCCTCTCTCTCTCTCTCTCTCTCTCTTTTCCCTTTGCTTGTTTGTTTTGTTTCTATGTATGAATGAAATCATATGGTATTTGTCTTTCTCTGGCTTATTTCACTTAGCACAGTACTCTCTAGCTCCATCTATGTTATTGCAAATGGCAACATTACATTCTTCTCTCCATTAGCCATTCTAATCAAGGATCTGTAACTGCATCACTCCACAATGCTCCATCAAATGTTATCAATGTCAAAACCAATGGCCTCTCCTCATTCTTCAACCTAATTAAACACTTTGCAGCTTATGGCAGAGTTGACCTTGATCTTCTTCATAGTCTCTTCTTCCAGGAAGAGAACAGATTCACCCCTCTTCTTTCTGAGCACCCTTTCTCCATCAATTTTGCTGGTTCATCTTCCTTGGACTGTCCCCTAAAAGGCAGCATTTCTAAATCCCTGTCCTTGGCTCTGGTCACTCTACATTTCCTGTCCCAGACAGCTTACCCCCCTGACATAGCCCCACTTAGAGTTGAAAGTTGAGAGAGGGTGATAGTTTCCTTATCTCTGTTTCCAGGTTCACACTCTGCCTTATTTACATTAAAACTCTTCCAAGCGCCTATTTCATATCCTCATACAGTAGTCCAAGAAAATCCATCCTCAATATTTTCCAAAACTGAACTTGTCTCCCCGACAGATGTTCTCCTCTTCCTGCCTCTGTGTCATTTATGGACTTTCTCCTAACTTACCTATCCTAGTTGTTGTCCTTCGAATCATGCTTGAATCAGCCCACTCTTGGCCCAGCTCTGCCCACTCCAGTCAGTTGTTCACCACTGTCAATGTCGGGGAACTCTGCTTTCACACTTTCTTCCCATCACTCTCACTGCCTTAGGTGGGACTGTTATTGACTTAGCCTTCTCATTCTCTCATTCCTCTTTCTGGCCCAAGCCTTCCTTCTCCCAATATAGATTTTACATTTAGAGTGGTGTTTCTAAAAAACAAATCTAATCAAGCCACTTTTTTGTTAGTAACTTCCAGGGGCCCCCGACTGGCTTATATGGTGAAGTTAAAATGCTTTGCCATGCAATTCTGTTTTCCAAAAGCTGGCCCATGCTGATCTTGCCAGTCTTCTCTTTGTTTACTTACAATTTCCCTCCTAGCCCACTATTCTCTTCTCCATTATGAGGCCATTCTTCATTCCCTAACCATATCAGTGTAGTCACACCTCTGAATTTACAGTTCTAGTGTATCCTCAGCTCAAGATGCCACCCACTCTCTTTCCTGACTGGAACAATCTTCCTCTAGCTTCAAAGCCAAGCCCCAATACTCACTTCTTTGTGAAATCTTTACTCATGTAAAAATATGTATTACTGCCTATAATATTATGTATTATTGCCCATATTAGATAGTAAGCACTGCATTAAGCTCATTTCAACATTTTACTCATTTACTCTTCACAGCAAATCCATGGGTAGGTACTTCCATTTTACCAATAAAGAAACTTGGGCTCAGAGAGATGAAATAATTTTCCACGTCCCAAAGGCAAGGAAGTGGCAGAACTGCGCTTTAAACCCAGACAGTCTCATTTCAAAGAAATGTGCTTAATTACTGTGCTATGCCACCTCTTGTCACCATTTAGGTCTCTTTCTTCCTGCTAGGATGTGAATTACTTGGGGGCAGGGATTATGTGAAATTTATCTTTGCATTTCCAGTTCCCAGCATGTAGTAGATATTCAATAAATGTTTGATAACTTGTATTCGGGAGGAGTGGTGCTGCAGTGCTCTCCTGTAGTTAAAGGTACTCAGCACTGCAGACTCTGATTGGGTGTCTTGCATGGTTTGATCTCATCCCACATCTTGCTCTGCCCCTCACTCTGCTCATCCTGGCTTATTATTGGCTTTGATCCATTTCACAGCTCGTTTTATCATAAATTCTGTGAATCTAGGATGGTTGCATCTCCATATTTACTGGATTAGACTTCTTAATTAATATTTAACTCCCTTTCCTTGAAGAACAAAATGAAAGCACAAATGAAATCACCCTTTATAATCCCTTTTTGCTATACAAGGCAGACCTCCCACTCATGACAGGTTCTCAGAAAAAGAGGATGGCCAGTCTAAGTGAAAATGATCTAATTCCCATCACTTTTACTGCAGGATCAATGTAAGAACAGGGATTTACATTTCCGTCCAATGACCATAGCCAAGGGTTATGAAGGAGACATCAGAAATCATGTCAAATCACTTGCATGTGATAAATCTATAAACTTTAAAAGCAGTCTAAATTGATTAAATGTGGCAATAAAGAAAACTGTTTTAAAAACACTAATATACGAATAATCAGTACTAGGCATGGAGTGTCTACCATGTGCCAGGCACTTTGCTAACCGTGTTATATAATTCATCTCCTTTAATAATTATAAGAATAAGGGAGAGGTACAACTATTATCCCCATTTTACAGAAAAAGACACAAGGGTTTCAAGAGCTTAGTGGTAATGTGGCAAGGGCTGATAAAAAACAGACCTAGCTAGGTCTCAGACCCTTGTCTATCTGTACTTAATAGCCACACTACCCTGCCCCCAACATGTCCTAGACTCACAGAGTTTATGATACAAAGTATTATAAATGGTGTGTACTTCCCAAGGACCACCATTTATTTTGAATAAGGGGTGACCCTGTGCCTTCTCCAGAATCACAAGTTGACCACTGCCTTAAATGAGAGAAATATTTATTTAAGATCAATAGTGAACCTACACACTGGGATTAAACCATACCTCTCCTGATCCATCTAATCCCATCATCAGGGATTAAGAGAAGCTCAAGAGAGCTACCTCTCCTTACCCTAACATCCAAAGCCTTGCCCTCATTATTCACCTTAAATCCTTTTTATGTACTTCATCACTGAAAAAAATTTCAACCATTTCCCCAAATGCTTCTTTCACATTCTTGCTCCAATAGAAAACCAACTCTCCCTAAGGACACTCCTCCCCCTGAAGTGTGCTCAAGTGGTAGTGGTTGTTCTTTCTTGTGCCCTCATACCACTAGGATTGCAGATGGGAAAAGGGACTTGCTCCTTGTCACTGGTAAACCATATTCCCTCAATGCTCTGCAAATATCCTCAAATTTGAGTCTCTTGACATCTGATCATAATGAACATTATCCTTCATTCACAGATACCATATCTCAGCCCTGCCATTATTCCTCCTCTGTCTGGATAAATTCAACTCCTGGCTCTCTGTCACCTACCATTGTGGTGGCCATTTCAGCACACATGTAGGTCATCTTCTAAAACCTTCACTTTCATTTCTTTGAAATGCTTTTGCCACTCTTCTTCTCTTCCATCCAGACTCAGCTACTCATGTTCATCGTCTTACCTTTTCATTGTTGATAACTACAATCCCTCCTCAATCTCAATTTCATTCAACCCACTCTCTAATCCCCACTGTCTATCTTCCAAGCTCAGGGGTATGAGAGACATACCCTGACTTCATTAGTCTTTTGATACCCACTGGCACCCCTGATCAACTTATTTTATGACCTTCTCTCAGCCACTTCTCATCCTTAGCTTAAGTTTCATGGTGAATTGTAATGATTATAATTACTCCTTGTACTCACTGGCCCCTCTATTGCTTTTTGGTATTTGGTATTGGCTTGGTAAAAACCATAGCCTCAATTAAATCAAACCCTACCTACTTTGTGCCTGCACTTGTTAATAAAATATGGATCAAAATACACACACACAGACACACTGACCACGAAGAGTAGTGAAGAACAGTGTCCTCACTCTGTTAGTAACTTCTTCACACTTCTCTCTTTAACACCTTCCCCTCCATCCTCTGTCTCAGCTGATGACCATAGATCATACATTGCTGAAAAGACAGAAGCAATCACTGGAGAAATTCCACAGAATTCCATCATGTATCTACCCATCTACCATAATCTGCTCTCTCCCTTTACAACAGATGAATTTTCCATCCTCTTGCACTTATGAAAGAGATCTTATCCTTTCATCTTTTATCAATAGATCTTTCATTCTCTAGTGGATCGTTCTCACCATTACACAAATATATAGTTCTCTCTTATTTAGGAAGAAAAAAAGAACTCTCTTGACCCTTCCTACAGTTGCACCAAAACTCATGGAAATTGTTTTTATTTGTGTCTTTAGTTCTTGTCATCCTGTTCTCTATTAATGCCACCACATTCAGTCTTTCACTACTTTCCACTCCAAAATTTGTTTCACTTCAGTTTCAGTTAATGGAACTTACCATTTCTGTTGGCAGAAAATCCATACATCCGGTTGCTCAGGCCAAAGAATTAGGCATCATCTTCTTCTTTTATTTATTTTTTTTAGTGTAGTAAGAACAGATAGCTTGAGATCACTTTTTTAACAAATCCTTATGTGTAAAGAACAGTATCATTAACTATAAAAACAATGTCGTACAACAGAATTTATTCGTCTTGCATAACTGAAACTTTATACCCATTGAACAGCAAATCCCCATTTTTCCTGCCCTCAGCCCCTAGCAACCATTATTTTATTTTCTGATTCTATGAGTTTTACTATTTTTAGATATCTCATATAAATGAAATCGTGCAGTGTTTCTCCTGTAATTGACTTATTTCACATGGTATAATGTTTGTGAAGTTCATCCATGTTATCATATATGGCAGGATTTCCTTATTTTTTATGGCTAAATAATATTCATTGTATTTACGTGGCACTTTTTCTTTATTCCTTCATCCATCAATGGACATTTAGATTGTTTCCACATGTTGACTACGGTAAATAATACTGCAACAAATATGAGTCACAAATATCTAAGATGCAGTTTTTTATTTTTGTGGGCAAATAGCCAAAAGTATGATTGCCAGATCATATGGCAATACTATTTTTAATTATTTGAGGAACCTTCACACTGTTTTTGATGGAGGTTATACCATTTTCCATTCCCACCAATAGTGTATAAGAGTTCAAATTTTTCCACATCCTTGCCAACAGTTTTTATCTTTTGTTTTTTTTTTTGCTAACAGCCATTCTAACAAGTGTGAGATGATATCCCATGGTGATTTTTATCTGTATTTCCTTGATTATTAGTGATGTTGACCATATTTTCATATACTTGTTGGCTTGCATATCTTCTTTGGTGAAACTGAAAGCTTTTCCTCTAAGATCAGAAACAAGGCAAGAATGACCACTCTCACCACTTCTATTTAACATAGTACTGGAAGCCTTAGCCAGAGCAATTAGGCAAGAAAAATAAATAAAAGGCATCCAATTTGTAAGGAAGAAGTAAAATTATCTGTTGGCAGATGACATAATCTTATATGCAGAAAACTCTACAAAAAAACCTGTTAGAAATAAATGAATTCAGGAAAGCTGAAGGACACAAAATGGAGATGAAAAAATCAGTTGTGTTTCTATATACTAACAACAAACTATCTGAAAGGGAAATTAAGAAAATAATTCCATTTATAATAGCATCATAAATAATAAAATACTTAGGAATGAACTTAATCAAATAGGTGGAAGATATATACACTGAAAACTACAAAATTTTGATGAAAGAAATTAAAGAAGACACAAATAAATGGCAAGACATTCCATGTTCATGGACTGGAAGACTTAATATTTTAAAAATGTCCATACTACCCAAAACAATCTATAGATTCAATGCAGTTCCTATCAAAATCCCAATGATAATTTTTACATAAATAGAAAAAAATCCCAAAATTCATTTGGAACCACAAAGGACACCAACTAGCCAAAGCAACCTTGAGAAAGAACAAGGCTGGGGGCATCACACTTCCTGATTTCAAAATATAAACTAGAGTAATTAAAACATTACAGTATTGGTATAAAGATGGATATATGGACAATGGCTCAGAAATAAGTCCACCCAAATATGGTCAATTCATCTTTGATAAGGGTGCCATGAATATACAATGGGGAAAGGCCAGTCTCTTCAATAAATGGTGTTGGGTAAACTGGATATCCACATACAAAAGAATGAAACTGAACCCTTATCTTACACCATACACAAAAATCAACTAATATGGATTAAAGATTTAAAAATAAGTTCTGAAACTGTAAAACTCCTAGAAGAAAACATACAGAAAAAAGTCACGACATTAGTCTTGGCAATTATCTCTTGAAGAGGATACCAAAAGTATAGGTAGCAAAAGCAAAACTAGACAAATGGGACTACATCAAGCTAAAAAAACTTCTGTACAGCAGAGGAGCTATCAACAGAGTGAAAAGGCAGTCTATGAAGTGGAAGGAAATATCTGCAAGTTATATATCTGATAAGGGATAATATAAAAAATATATAGAGAACTCCTACAACTCAATAGAAAAAAAAACAACAAAAAAAACAACCAAACAATAAACAAACAAACCAAAACCAGATAACCCAATTACAAAATGGCAAAGGACTTGGGAGTCATCTTTGACTCCTCTTTTTCACACATTTCTCAGCCAATATATCTGTAAATACTACTACCTCTACCTTCAAAATATATTGAGAATCAGACCATTTATCACCACATCCATTGGTCCTAGATACTGTCATCTTTTGTCTTGGTCACTGCAATAGCCTCCTAACTGGTCTCCCCACCCCTGCCTCTTCCACTCTATTCTAAACACAATAGCCAGAGCGATATTTTTTTAAATGGCAAGTCAGATCATGTCACTCTTATGCTCAAAACTCTGCATGGATATTCATTTTCCTCAGAACAAAGGCTGTAGTTTAAAATTATCTATGATGCCCTACGTGACCTAGCTCCACCTTTGCCTCTGTCCTCATGTCCTACTATTCTTCCCAGTTTTGCTTTCTGGTGTAATCACCTTGATTTCCTTGAATGCACCAGGAATATTCCTGCATTAAAGTCTTAGAACTTGCTCTTCTATCTGCCTGGGATTCAATATCCCCAGAAATCTGCATAGTTAATATTCTTTCACAGCTAAAGTCTTTGAATCCTTTAAGTTTTGGTTTGTTCAAATGCTGCCTTTCTCATTCATTCTCTGACACCCCCCAGTCGGTTTAATACTGCAAAAGTGCAAACACAGACTCCCAACTACCTTAAATTCTCATAGCATTTATCAGCATTTTGTATAGTTTCTATTTCCTTCCTTCTTTCCCCTTCCTTCTCTCTTTCTCTCTCCCCTCCCTCCCTTTTTTCCTTTCCTCCTTTTCCCTCTTTCTTTTCTTTCTCTCTCATTCATTCATTCATTCATTCATTTTCTATTGTCTATCTCTCCAAGTAAAAAGTTCCAAGAGGGTAGGAATATTTTTCTAGTTTGCTACTGATATATCCTAAGCATAATACATAGTAGGTGCTCAATAAATATTTTGAATGCAGTAAAAGTTTATACTTAAGTGTTGTTGCTACTCATTACTCAGTACATTTAAACTACCCTAGAGACCAATTTACCACTCATATGGGGAAGTCTATCTCACTTAATTATGTTCCTGATCCACTATCCCTTTTTAAATTAATGTCTCTCTTTCCCCTGAAATGTATAAGCTCATCCAGTTTTGCCCCCTTTAATTAAAACAGCAGTCATGGAGAGAAAATAAACAAAAAGACTTTGGGTTGAGAGATTATGCAGCCACACCAAAACTGGAATCCATTAGGAGCCCTAATGAAAATTACATAAGCAAGAATGAATACAGAACTATGTGCAAGCCAGTATGCTTTCAGTCTCTTTGTATGTTCTTTGTCTTCTATCCAAGTATTAAGAGCTATTCAGTTTGCTCCTGGTCCTCTACTCTTCTCTCTCTCTCCCTTTCTCCTTGTGTGAGTTCATCTACTTCCAGAGATATCTATAAACCACCGTTCTGATGTTCATTCTCAAATTGATGTCTCCAGTTCAGACCTCTCCTCTAGGTTCCATTCCTAAAAATTACACAGTTATCCACATTACCTTTCTACTTGAATATCTCATGTTACTTAGCAATATCCAAAATGGAACTCGTGGTCAGCCCCTCAATTCTATCCTCTCCAAGGATTCCCCATCTGAATACTTAGGTATCCATTCAATTGCTAAAGTCAGAAATCCTTGACAGCTCTTATTCATCATCTCCTACATTCAAACCACCAGCAAGTTCTGTAAATTTTATCTCTCAAATGAATCTCAAATCATTTACTTCTCTACCTTGGTAAAAGCTACACCATTTCCCCCAACTTCCAAAAGAAATGGATAAATGAAATGCTAAAGAATCCAAAGGTGTAGGAGTTCACATACAGTTAAAGAGACCAGAATGGTCTTGAGTCCAAGTCCAAGAGGATTTGGCATCTTAGATAATTCTTTGACAATGAATGGGAATATTATAGGTGGGTGGGTTTGGGATAGCAGTCAAAGCAAAGGCAACAGTACAAACAAAGACACAGAGGAGGAAAGAATATGCTCTGGAAAAAATACATAGCCCAGTTGGGCTAGAACTGAAAATATATTTAGAGGAGGAGTGGGAGCAAGGGCTAAAAACATAAAATTGGACTATATTGTGGAGGGCATGAAATACCACAAAGGGACAGATTAAGTTGATTTGTATACTTCCTGCCTTCCCAATGTGCCTTTTTGTTCATAGCCATAAATGTGTATCAGCGGAAGTGGAAGACAGCCTGTATTCTCTTAATTGTTCTGCATTTCACTAGGGTCTTTTCCATTCTGAATGTACAAAGGGATGCCCCAGAATATAGAACTTTTTCTACTCTTTTATTTCTATAACATTAATTATTAAGCAATGCTCTATATTAGTAGAGCCATATGCTTATTATAATAGTAATTGCTTCCACATGATTATTTTCAGATTTTTCTTTATATACTGAGATATTTATCTTGCATGCAAAACTACCTACTTTGTAAAAATACCAATAGCTGGGATACCACTGTGTTTATGATTACTATCCTCATTGAATCAAAGGCACCATATAGATGGAGAAAGTTTTAAGAATATTTAATACATCATTTACTCGATTCTATCTCCTCAAGGTGCCTTGCAGATTGTCTTAGCAGATGTGAATTTCCTTTCATCATGTGGAATGCAATTCTATCCTTGGTTTGTTATAAATTAACAATCTGAAATAAAGTCCTGCATTCTGAACAACAGCTGAAATATTTAATATGGAAAAAAGTGTTTTATCCTATAAAGAGCTAGTTATTTTTCTTTGATAAATGCAACCATTTTAAATTGTTTTCTAGCTTTAGTCTGATGGATTAAATGAATTTCTGAGATCTCCAGGTCAAAATTACATATGTATATATGTATGTGTATGTGTGCAATATATATATATAGTGTTCCATCCTATAGGAAACAAGGTGCCAAGCTGCATAATTTTGAGAATGTGGCCAAGTGATTTTCACACCTGTAAATAAAGATTTTAAGCCATATGTATAGATAACAAAGTACAACAGGACTTATTCTGTGGGCATTGTAAAGAGTTAAGACAAACTAAAAAATGAGAAGAATAATCCAACATAGTCTCATCTGGAGAAGAAATACAAATCATAAAATAAGACATACAAACTGTTAATATAACATGGAGAGTTGCTCAGCCTCACCCATACTCAGATAAATGAAAACCATAAAAAATATATTTCATCAAGAGATAAAAAAAATATTGAGATAGTTTCCAGTGACTCCTGAGCACTAGTTTGTGTCCCACATGATTCTCAGACAGTGCTGGTGCAAGCATAAACTTTCCTATCAGGAAACTAGTTGAAAAGAATTACAATTTTGCATAGCCATGTATGTCTAAATTTTTCATGAATTTATTATAAGATGAGAATTAGGAATGTGCACGGGAATTTAGCTGTAAGGATTTTATTCATCACACTGTTCTTTACTGCTTCTAAAATAAAAATAAGTTAAATGTCTTATAAAAGAAATTTAAAAAAAGGTATTATGCTAAAGGAGTACTATGCATCCCTTAATTATTGCAAAAAACATTTAATGCCATGGGAAAATGTTTATGTTTACTGAAAAAATTAAGGCTATGTAGGGCATGCAAATCATGATGCCAGCTCTATAAAAATATTAATATCATACACAACATATTTTCATACTTTTTACATATTTATGTTATGTATTTTAGACATATATATTTGTATATAGTACATATATATTGTATGTTAATATGTTAATCTATATAACCATATAAAATATATATATATCTTACTCTGGACATCATAAATATTAATGATAAAAATTTGGTCTTCAATAATTATTAGTGCTAAAGTGAAAAATTGGTAATGTTGGGATTTATTTCAGGAGTCTAGATGGCTAGGACTCTTCAGAAAGCATGGGACAGGACACCACGTCTTGTTACAGACCTGGCAAATATATTTATTCTTATTATATAAGGAAGACTGAAAGTACTAAAACTTAGTACCCATATTAAAAAGCTAGACAAAAACAATAAAATATACTCTAAGAGTTAAAAATGAGAGAATTTAAAAATAAAGAATGAACTTAATGAAAAAGAAAAAGTGAGAGTGAGTAATAAAGACAAGTAGAAAGCTTGAAAGAAAGGTAAATATATTCCTGTCAAGTCTGACTTTTAAAAGATCTGAGAGATAAAAATATAAATTTAGGGATGAGAAGGCAGACATCACTTCACTATCATAAGTTACAAGAGAACTTACAATAAAGTATATGAATATATGACTCCAGGAGAAGCAATATGGACATAGAAACAGAAAGAATCTTCAAGAAACTGTTAATCAACAACAACACACCAACTGTTCCTATAAGAATAAGATTATGACCTGTTTTCCTTGTACATAACAATATTAGATGCTTTTAAATTTTTAAAGATTTTATTTATTTGAGAGAGAGCGAGAGAGAGAGCGCAAACACCAGTGGGGGGGGAGGGGCAGAGGAAGGGTGAAATAGACAAGCAGACACCCCGCTGAGCGTAGAGCCGAACATGAGGCTTGATCTCAGGACCCAGAGATTATAACCTGAGCCTAAGTCAGGCACTTAACCGATTGAGGCACCTAGGTGCCCCTAGATGCTATTATTTGATCATTTGATTCAGTAGTATAAATGCTGCATCTCACTGTTGTAATAATACTGTGTTGTGTGTGGAAGCACCGTAGACAACCATCAGGAATATTCCCTGTACTCCATGAGCTTCAAATTAGATGCTTTTCAAATTTTTGTATTTTAATTATATTCGCCATTCATATGCTAGTCGCTAGTCAGGGGTTAATTTCTCCTCTTGAAACACCAAAAAGCAGGAACCAGAACCTCTGTAATCCAGGAATTGCTTATGGCTTCCTACCTGGATTACTGTTCCCTTCTCTGGTATCACTACTTCTAATTTTGTTACCTTCCTGTCCAAACACCTGTGTGTATACATGGGTGCTTTAATTGGATGCTTCCTAAAACATAACATTCTCTGCTTGAAAAAACTTCCAGTAATTCTCTCATGTCTTCTTGGTCAGACCTTATTTCCTTAGGGTGAAAGTCAAAGTTCTTGGTCATCTAGTCCCTACAATCTATTGATATATTTCTACTAGAGTCCAGTAAAAATCACTATGTTCCCATTAGTCTGACTAGAGTTGGAATTTGATGGAAAGGAATATTCCTTTAAAACCATCATCATTTTTACATCACCTTCCTATCCTCCAGCCACCATATACCTTGTTTTTTCTTCATTGGGAATATCCATCATCTCGTTTCCACTCACTTAAACTCTAACCCTCATTCACAACCTAATTAATACTCCACCTCCTCACAGCTGCCCCTATTATACCAGTCTGCTGACACAGGTAATGTTTATTTTCTTATTTCCCTACTGAGAGTAGACGGAAATTTTCTCTATAAATGCACAGGGGTGCTTGATTTCTTCAATAAACAGCAGAGTACATATTTTTATCTATCCATATAAGAAGTGAAAGTTGACATAGGGAATTGAGAGAAGAAAATAGGAATGGCATCAAAAAAAAAAAAAAAAAAAAAGAAAACCAGTAAGGCACGATCAGTACAGAGAGCTATGAACAATAAGAAAGACAACCTAACAGGTTGCCACAAGATAATGGATTCTCCAAATATTCCAAGGAGAGTCTGGCTGCTTTGACTTCATCTCCTGGGAAATAAAATGTCTAAAACAATATTCACTTAACATTTTGTCACACGCCTATATCAATATAAAACTTTTGGAGACACATCCAAGGTATGCACTTCTGCATTTATATAATCTATCGTGTGTGTGTGTGTGTCTATGTGCACATATACCAATATACGCAGGATAAAACACACTCAAAAATAGAAATTTTAAAGGATAAATGTACAGAAAAGTAAATATAAATAGAACTTATAATATTTTTTGCACCCCAGTGAACCATGATGCTCAAATCAGATTTTGAAAACCTAATCCCACTAATCTTAACAAGAGGGTGGAGTGAAATAATAAAGAAATTAGCTCACCGATGCGGTGATTGAGCCTGAAGTCCTAAGGGCAGAGATCAGGGTTGGGAAGAGAGGAATGACATAGAAGAACATATTTTAGGTTGCAAAAAAATCACCCTCCCCACCAAAGCAAACATTATACCTCTGACAGACTCCTACTGGTTGAGAGCTCCCAGGAGGGAAGAGTTCTTACAGAGAGAAAGTGGGTCCTTTTACATGCATTCTGACTTGAGCGGACAGGAGCATAACTGAACAGTGGCTTGAAGCTTTAAAAGGAATGCTACTTGGTCGAAGAGGACCATCGGAGTTCAAGGCAAAAGAGGGTCAGCACAGGTCTTCCTTCTCTCCTTCCCCTAACACTGTATACTACCAAATGTCAACAGTACTCATTTTGGCATTTTAGTGTATGACCTTACGTGATCATCTCCCTGGACTTTGATCAGTTTGTATTTCTTGATGTCTATCCTTCTCAATAATAGCCCTCCTCCCAAGTGAACTCCCCCTTCTCCCATGAAACCAAAACAGATAGACAGATACACAAAAAGACACACACAGTCGTTTTGTGTAATGCTGAGCATCTAGCAGCCCATCCTTAAATATTTTCAGAAATAAAAGAGGGATCCTCCAAATTAAATTGTCACTCATCTGAGATTATTTAGCTACTTTTCATCAACTCTAATTAAAAAGGAACATAGGTTTGTCAGAATCATATATGTGTGTTTTTTAAAATATACATATTTAACCAATATGCATTACTTTATAAATACGAATTTTCGTCTTTGTAAAATTAATTTCAAAGATCCTTTTGGATCAGTGTATGTGTGATAGCGTATTTCTTGCATAAAATAAATACTTCCCAACTCTCCTCTTGTGCCTGGACTCTCTGTGTAAGTCCATGCCCCTCTTTTTTATGTTTAACACAAGCAGAGATATTGCTGTAGTGTCAATCTTTCCTATTCCCCTCAGGCCAGAGTAAGCCTCCATGAATGGAATTCCCAAAGAATGCCAACTCAGATATTTCAGCCCCTTCCACTAGTAAACATGCTTGTATTTCAATTACATTTTCTCCTTCACAAATATCCTTGGGATGCTAAGAGAACTGGGAGTATACTACACTCTGAGCAAGAGCCATCCCTGAACAACACTCAGGGATCCTGCTTATCCACTTGGAGAGGAGCATTTCTGAGTTTGTGGAGCACTGTTTCCAGTTCTTGTTCCCAGCTCAGCATTATCCGACATTGCTCCAAGTCTTTCTCTCTTGGGGCACTGGAGGCCTTTGTATATCACTGCATTTTCCTCTTCTAGCCTTTGCTTTATTGTCTTCCACTTCATTGTAACAGACTCCATAAACCCTTTGCCTGATCAAAACTGAACATAATTAGTACAAAGTCATTTTCCTCCTCTTTAAATGGCTTCCTCCTAAAAAGCCCTGGGGTTTTCCTCAATCAGCTGAAATAACGAAAGTTTTTAAAGTAGGTTTTCCCTTCATCTCTGTCCTAAAAGTTCACCTAGATACTTTTACTTTAGAGTAGCTTTAAGTGTATATGTTAGAATCAAAAATTCTGACTGTAACTTCTTAGTATGGCAGAAGATGGGGTTGGCGAATCATGCACTCACCATCCCCTCCCACACATACAATTACTTTCTTAATCTCCAAATTAAATTGATTTTCATTTGATTTAATTTTATAAGAACACCTTAAAATTATTTTAGAAATTTGGTCTAGCAAAATTAAGCCCATCTTCCAGATGAGTCAAACTTAACAAAGAACAAGAAACATCCCTATTTTAAGCACACATGAAATTAAGCTAACACTGTTTGTTTCTGGCTTTCTCTCTACCATTTTTATTGTCTGTGGTTTCCCTGAAGGGAGCACATAGGTCAAGGTTGGTAACTCAAGTGCTACAAAGGCTAAGCAGACTGTAAATGAGTGGAGTAGACTGAAGGGAGCTCAGGTGAACCAGGTGAACCAGGTGACATGGGCCCATCTAGAACTACCATGGTGACTATTTCTAACCAAATTTGTCCAGAAGGAAAGCTGGACAAGTGTTACTGGATCTTGTATATTTCAAAAGAAGCCAACAATAAAAATTTCTACTTAAAAATGTTGGTTCGTAATGTCAAATTTTTTAAAACACTGGGCTGACCAAATAAAACAACTCATGAACTACAGTTCATAGCCTCTATGTTAATGACCATTCTGTGAATCTCTTCCCTCGACCTTGGACGCCTTTAACATGCCTCAAACTGAGTTTAGGGAAACTGGGAAGGACAATTTTCAAGGTAGTTCTTTCGGCTAGACTAAATAATACTCAACATTAAATCACAAGTAACATTTTTCTTCTTCAGTATAAGTATATATACATAATACGTACATGTCTGTAATTTCTATGCTACTTACAAATCTATTACTTGAAATTTTCTCCTTCCCCTCACTGTGGCCTAGTTTCAGAATAGGTAAATGAAATGTCTCATTACTTCTCATATGCCTTCACAACCCCTTTTTAGCTTCATATTTTATTTTGTGCAGCTTCATCCGGATGCAGTTGTCCATAGAAAATTTATACTATCAACTTCCTTAGCTTTAACTCATTGTCTTTATGGCTTTAGTACTTGATTGTGTCTCTCCCCCCAAATGTAAATTTAGTTTGATCCTTGACGAACAACAACTAAACTGAAAAGTGACTGAACAATAAGCAAAAAAGTGAAGAGTTTTCTGAGTGGAGAGGCTTTCAATGGTGAAGTGACAAAAACAGTTTGCCTCTCACCCGGTTACTGCCTTTGCTGCTTAACTGAAGTGAAAGTACAGATATCAGGAACTCAGCAGCTTAAAACCGAGTGATTATCCACCAAGCCCAATGTCTCCCTGAAGGCCTAGAGATTACACGTGTAATAATCAGGCTGCCCTTGCCAAAAGTAAGGCTTAGTGCTTCATTTTATTTATTGTATTTATTGAATGGCGCCATTCCTTGATAGCCCCCAGGAGCATTAACAAACATGAAAGAAACCACCAAAGGAAAGAAAGAAATATATAAATAACTAAAAACCATGCCACTAAAGTTTATAATCTGGAACATGCAGTATTGACACTCTTTCAAGTCATCTGTTCTACCTTCAAGTAATGTCAGCATTGCTTTCATTTGCCAAAAACCTAAATCTCTAAAGTCTCATACAGGTCCCTTTGCAAAACATCCATCCTTCCACTTCTTCCTAATGTACCAAGCCAAGTGACAATATGATATTCCTAAATTTTGCGCCTGGTTCTATATTATTATCACCTGTATTTTAGCATTGCAATGATCATATATTTAAGACTCTTGTTAATAAACCTTTCGTAAAATAAGGTGCCTCTATAGCCTCTAATATGTGAATTTTTAGGGAATCGAGCAGTTATTAAAATCATATCATCCTTTCATTTAGGAATAGACAAGATGAGAACCTTCTGATGGGTGATTTTTTTTTCTCATGTCTTTAACTTTTCAATCTATGATGACTCACTTCACATTCCTTACAAATATTGCTCTTTCAGATTTGCAAGTATAAAAAAATAAAGCTTAAAAATACCATTTGAAATAATTGTCATCAAAATGGATTTAAAGTTTGTTTTGTTTTCTTCCATGTTTTTTGTTTTGTTTCGTTTTTAAGGAATTGAAACAATATTTTCTTCCTATGGAAGTTTTTTCCATAAAGTTTGGCTGGAAAAGAAATCATCCCTGTATCTACATCAAAAGTATGGTCAAGTATTACTGCATGATTTCTGTAGCTTGTTTACTATTCTTATTCTCGACTTTAAGAGCAAAATTATGAGCCCTTGGCTATAATTATCTGGTGCTTATAGTAAGTCTTTATATCTGTTCCAGGCATTCTCTGTAAATTTTACATGTGAGATGATGGGGAAGAAGAAAGGAGTAGAGTGGATTATAAAACAAAATAAACTTAAAAGTCTGTAAGTGTAATAGAGTGGCTCAGAAATAGAAACCCACTAGCAGGTCTTGGATGTGCTTATATACAGAGCACTCTAATGAATTTATTGAGGGGTTGCTTTTTGAAGAGAAAGGAAGAAGACTTGAGAAACTCACCTCACATGACAAATAAATGAATGCAGTGTGGTTGGTGGCAATAACCTATAGCTATTGTCCCTGGTATTAAGGAAAATCCTTCCTCCCCTCAGAGTTCATTCCTCATGCCTCAATTAACATGCAATGAGTATCTTAACATGCAAGGAGGGTTCAAGCCCTCCTCAAGAGGAAGGAACACTGCAGACCTCAGCCAAGAGGACTCACAATCTAATAGAATCTATGTTCCACAAATACACTTTACACAAATCCATTATGTGCCAAGAGCCAGCTTGTTTTATAAAATGCATTTTGTGAAATGCAATGAAATTAACCCAACATTTATATTTTCAACCTCAAAGTACATTATGAGAATTATAAATTTCCCAATTGACAAGAGTTGAAAATGAACATTGTCCTTATTTACTTTGGGTGAAAGCAGAGAGGGTAAGGGAAGGCTAATTTTCTTCTTTAACCAAGGCCAGATTTAGTTTTCTGTAATTTCTGGCTCTCTATTCCATAGACAAGCTTCTTTTCTTTGTATTTTCTTTTTTTTTTTTTCTTTCTGGATTCCTAATAAAATAAGTAAAACTAGAATTATGTTGAAAAAAAAATACTCAAGGATATTTTAAGTCCCCAAGGTGAAGAAACCGCCTAAGGGAGTCAAGAGTACATAGACCAGATTTTTTACCGTGTGTGCTATTCTGCATTTTTAAAGAGGCAATTAGTTATTCTTGTGTATTAGTGACTGCCCCATTTTCTCCATAACTCAGGTGATACAAAGGGCCTCAGAGAGGACATATTTTAAGTGGGACATTTAATACCCCCAAAAAGGGATGATTCTAATTTAAAGTCACTGAGGAAGTTCTTTCTATAGATGCAGTCAAATTACACAGCAGCAAAAACTTGGCCTAGCTGTTTTCAACTCTCACTGTCATTTCTAACTAAGCCATCTTTAACTTAAAGATAGAGTTAAATGACCTGATAAAACCACTTGTACCTGAGAATTGTTATTTATTTAAAGCAAGCACAGCCAGCACAATGTTAACTTGGTGGCCATACATACAGTGAGTGTAAGATGCAGAGCTGTGAAGAAAAAAAAAAAAAAGGACAAATTTATCATGTGTTCAGTGTGATGGGACTTTCAAGCTCCTAGTAGGTTATCTGTGTCACAGGCGCATGCAGGAAGAACTTCTGGCAGGCAGAGTTTTTATTACATGCGTCTGACAGCTGGATACATGTTTTACACCACAGAAAGAGAATCTGGTTTTTGAGATCTGCTTTCACAGTCTAATTTTGCTTAGCAAAACCACAACTGGAATGTTTTAAGGGCAATTTTGAATAAGCACTGTGAAAATCGAGGTACCCCAAGATCCCACCATAAACATGAAATGAAAATATCTGGGATACAAAGAAAAGATGCATTTCGTGAGCACATATCTTTAAAATCTAAAATTGAATCAGAGAGTTTCTTTCTCAAAGTATAGATTCTTTAACTTCCTCTCCAAGAGAGGCATACCTAAAAGGTTATTGATTGGGTTCTGAAGGACAGAGTATTTATTATGGAGGAAGCCATCGCAGGGTACAAGTGTGAGAAATTAATGATGGCTTTGTAAGTGTCCACGCTGTGGTGTGGAACCAGTGGGGCAACTGTCAATCTATATGATAATACATTCCCAAACTTCATAAAGTCAGTGATGTGAAAATGCATTGATTTCTTTGTGAGCCAAACCGAATTTGTCAAAGAGAAAGAGCAAGACGTTTACTGAAGTTAACACCTCAGCCTGCAGAGAGTGGCTTGTGCTTCACTTTTTATTTGCTTAAAGAGTTTATGATGTGACGTGCCACATTCCTTATTTTTATTCTTGGCCCCAAATGAGAAGAGAACATGCATTATGTACATCTTCTGACTATGTGGAATACTCAAACATTTGAAAAACAGAAAAGGAAACACATTTTTATCTGTACATTTAAAAATAACCAGCCAGCACTGAAGCTTGAACTCTGGCTTCCTCACCTCCTTCGTGCTCTGCCAGATGCAGGCATAAAAGAGTCGCTCAGTTCTTCCAAGTACAGATTTCTTGATGCGAGTCTGACTGCCTTATAACTAGCATTATGGAAAAAATCGAGACACTAGATTTAAGGGGTTATTTCCTATCCATATATAGGGATTTACATAGACTCCTCAGAGGGGAAAATTGTTCAAGTGTGATGTTTTAAATAATACTGGAAAAAAGAGAGACTACTTTTGGTCTACCAAATACATCATTCATTACGAAATTCTCCTATCCATAACAGTTCTAGGTGAATTCAAGGCAAGCTTTTTTTTTTTTTTTTTTTTTTTGCTCCCTTTGCTTCACTGGAAAACTCCTTATCAGTTCAGTTTTTCAGATGTGTATAGGTCTAAAAAGAGAGGGTGGGGATTCTATCAGTTTGCATAAATTTTGTATAGATGGTTCCCATGAGACCACTGAGAATGCCACCATGGAAGATTTGCCAAAATACCTTGCTTAAAATGTGCCATAAATTCTCGGATTGCAAGTGATTTTATTTATTAGGCAATCATACTGCCTCCACTTAAATAGTATCTGACACACTCGGAGTTGAAAAAGTACATCAGTAAATGGATTCAATGTATGCCTTTATGAAAACTTCTAAAAGTAATTTCCTATCAAATAAGTACCTTAGAGTGTTGAATGTGCCAAGTGTCAGAATTCTGTTAAAATTCAAAAAGAGTCAAGTACAGATTTTTCCTTGAGAGTACACCTTGATTAGCTACATGAACGGAGACATAAGTAAGACACATCTCCTTGTCCCCACAGTAGAATAAATTATTTCAGAATTAAACACAAATTTAAATTCCACAAAGTGACATCTTTTTGAATATATGCGACTTACCCAGGAAATGATGTATTTTCAACACAGTTTTGAGATTAAATGATATTTAGCTATGCTTTCGCATTCACAACAAGCTGTCCGCCTGCAAATTTCTTTTTCTTTTTTTAAATGCAAGAAAATACTTAAAGCTGCTCTAGTAGAAGTTTATAATATTTTATATAAACATTCTTAACTGATCTGTTTGTAAACATTTTAATGGCAATTCTTTCAGCTAACACACAATATATTCATAACAAACCACACAGCATTTGATGTTTTCTTCATAAATCAGCTGTACCTAATGCAATTTATCTTTTAAAAGATGTTTTTGACTAAACACAGTTCTGAGTCGCGAAGAAATCCACAAATAAGCACCTTATCTCTTTAATGACTTGCTTAGGCTTCCCTATATTTACTGCTTAATGATCGGAAGCATTTAATTTTCAAAGTTTCATTAAAACTCATCTACAAAGCTGATGGATAAGCAATAGTGATTTGTGATAGAAGATGTGGGAAGCCATTAACCTACATAGGTACCAAGGAGAAAAGTAAACAGAGAAGAGAATACTTTTTTTGAAGACAAGTCTCTTCCTATTTGTCATTATTAAACTCCAGAGCATCTGTTCCTGGTTTGATCTTCAATACGGATATGAGGCATTGCCGCCTGGAAATGAAAGTCTAAGATAAGGTAGGATTCTTAAGAGATCTTCATGGAAAAAAAAATACCCCAGGTTGCCATTTACTGGGAAGGGGAAATCAATACAAAGACCTAGCAACTTGTGGCGAGAGGACATTTTCTAGGTATAGGTCATAGTTTATCAAGTTGCCTCTTTTGCAATGTAATTTACTTGCTAATAAGACCAACTGACTATACCTGAATACTGTGTTATCGTCAAAATGTGATTTTAAAATTCTCTCCTCATTTCTCGTGTGCTTGAGGTTTGCTGGTTTATTCTTCCTGAGCTCGGAGTGGGTAGACAAGGTCGATTTAAAAGAAAATGAATGGTTTTATACTCCTCTTTATTAAAAAACAGGCATCCCAAACGCCACACTGTGCCGTACCCAGAACATGAAAAGGTATTTAAGAAGCAGGCCTACCGTTCTCATCATCTGACTTATTTTCGTTGTCAGAATCGGTCAAAGTAAGGGCTGAGTTCTCACGACTGGACAGGCCGGAACTGCGTCTGGATTTTATCCCTCTCCCCCACAGTCTGATGGCGTGTTCTGGAGACATCCCTCCCTCTGTGTCGGAGTCGGCGTCAGACCCTGTGCTCAGAGAGTAGCCCTGGTGAAGGATCCCCATGTCAGAACAGTAGCCACTTCGGTGCGGGGAGGGCTCACAGATTCCCAGTTCCGCAAGGGTGAAGTTAGTTCCTAAGGTGACAGCAACAGAGAGACTGATTACAAATTGTGAAATGCCTTACAAAGTGGAAATTTATTCTTACAAAGAGCAGACAGGTGTTTTTCCCATCCAAAAAAATCGACCAGATTTCCATGGTATACAGGAATATACGAGCAAGAGTATTGAGGATATTGGGGTAAATTTGAGAGCAAAAAAGTAAACATCTAAGATTAATTTTAACCCTAGGCCACAATGCTCAGATTTTGTTTCAAAAATGTTACAGCATTTACTGTTGTCTAGGTAACACATGTAGCTGAAAAAACATGGGATTTATAGTAATAGCTAACATATACCAAGCGCTTACTTTGCTCTGGGCATCTTTTGTTTGACAACTTCTATTTTACATTTTTAAGTTTTACAACAGCTTTATGAAGAAGATAATATTATTGTAATCATTTTGTAAGGAAACTGAGGAACAGAGGAACAGAGAATTTAAGTGACTTACCCAAGGTCATACATCTAGATTGTAGCAAAACATGGATCTGATCCTTGAGCAGTCTGTCTTCATGTCAAAGAACCTTAATCCTCCAATAAATGTGAGTGGTGGCCAGGAGACCTGGGTACTGGTCCCAGCTTCCCACTGGTAAGTCTCATTGTGGCAAGTCTCTTACTCCTTGAGCCCCAGTTTTCTCATCTGTAAAATCTGGGTATTAATCTCTTAAATTCCTCTCAGGATCACTGTGTATCTTCCATGTGATAATATACACCAAACTTTTTTTTTTTTTAAATAAACTATGTAATGTATTATTTAATTCAGCATCGTAGGGATGAAGAGTCAGTCCTTATGTTTTTAAATGATATCAAACAATGTCTCCAACTTAAAACCACAAGTAGGTTTCACCCATGGAGAGTGAATGTGTGTGCAAATGGGAAGCAGAAAATAGGCATTTATTGACCATTTATATGTTACCATGTGTTTGGCATGGGCAGACCATGTATAGGCTTTAAATCTCATTTAAATATCATAATAGCCCAGCAGTTTAGACGTTGACCATTTCCAAGGTCACTCCTAGGCAAGTGGCAGATCCAGGATACACCTCTCATCTGCAGATTCCAAGCATCTGCTCATTCTACAGTGTGAAATAGTCTCAAACAAAAACCAGCCTGGCAACATTTTGGCACAGCGAATGCTCTATCTCTCTGTGTTCTTTACTCTTACAGGTTCCTACAAGAAATTGTAAACTTTTGATGCAAATTAGATGAAATCATGCGGTACATTCTATATACTGACATATAAAGCTGATTTATTTTTTGTCTTTAACCAAGTTATAGACAATGGGGGAAATGCAGTGAAGAAATGCACTTTCGTGCTATTAGTGAGGAAAACCTTATAAATAACACCAAACCCCTGGTTTACTTTGTATATATTGATTATATTAGGGTCATTCCCTATCAATCATATCTCCAAACTTACGATGTAACATAACTACTCTATGATACTCCACATACATGGCATCATTTCTCAGCTTTTATTTTAAAAAGGGTTAAGCAACTGTTTGTATTAACGTCATGTGACTTTAATTTGTAATAGACATGTATTTTTATTCTGAGGTTTTACTTCCCAACTTTGCTACACGTTGAAGTTCCATAGCCTTCTTTAGTTAGCTGTGTAAATGGGATCAAACCCAATTTTACACATAATTGCCTCTGCAGAATGAAACCTATTCATCGGAGAGCTAACCTAAGCAAAACTTCCTGTGGGGATGGGGTGATTTCCTGCTCACTGCACAGAGAAGAGGGAAGTCCTCATGCCACCAGCACAGTCCTAAGTGCTATTATTTATTCCCTGTGCACATTTTATCATGTTGTCTGAGATCCCTTGCCCAGGCACTCTGTTCCAGTTTGCATCTTTGGTAATTAGGTACTATCTCATCATTGTACACTAAAGTGTATATTTTAGTAGTCTATAAAATGAAAGTTAAGTTTATATATGTCTGATGTTACAATACTTTTCTATTTTTGTTTTCTCAGTCTTCAGTAAATGAATATGAGCATTCTCCCATCTTGTTTTTAGAGCTCATGTTTGCTCTAGACAGGCATGAAATACAACGCTTCCTTTTCCTACAATAAATGAAAACAAGTCAAACAAAAACACACATGTTTTTATTCCACATGTAGGAATTTTTAGCTATATGATTCCATTTGAAATGGAGTGTGTATGTATTAAGGCAAATTTCCTGATGGTTTTCCCACATCTCATTATCTGGAACTAGCTTCAAAGACCTCCTCAGGAAAAGAGAAACATCTGTGTGAGGAAAGAAACCTCAGTTTTCAGAGCATCCCATGTGCTTTTCAATCTGGGTACCCGAAGTACTAGGCAATAAGCCTAGGGCATGGAAAGCCATGGAATAAATACAGTCTCCCTTCTTTGGTTATCAAATTTACTTGATGAGAAGAAATTAAAGTATTATTTTTTTCTGTTAAAACAAACTTGAGATCATCATAAATCAGTTAAAATTTGCACAACTTTTAAAGTAACCACAAATGTTAAGAAACAGTGTATTTCAAGAGTTTCAGCTTTAAGTTTACAGCCCCATAAGCCACAAACAAGCAACATTGTAAAGAAAATTGGAGGTAAGGTACTGAATTCACTGGGGGAAAAAGTAACTATGCTCACACTGGCTTATAGGAAGCCAGGTTTTCGCCTAAATTCACAACAGTTTCCTCAAAAATATTACCTTCTAAACTCCTCACCTTCATCTTCCAGTAGGACCACAGTTCCCCAATGCTACCCATTCCTCACAATGCCTAGTTTGGTACCTTTTGTCCTCAACTAACTCAAAGAATAGGAATCTTATTCTAAGTACCTGGGACAGGTTCTGGCCCAAGCATTTTCCAAGTTTGCTGGCTTAACATATGAAGCTGGTAAGCCACATATGGAAAGGAAAAACGGATCTATCATTTACTGAATCATTCAACAAATATTTATCGTTCCTAGTGCTGTGCTAAGCATTGGGGATATAACAGTGAGCCTTATAAAAATGGAGCCTATGACATTTACAGTCTAATCAGGAAAGAGACATTAATCAAAGAATCCCATAAACAAACTACAATTTATACAGTGAGAAATACTATATAGGAAAAGGACAAGGAGCCATGAAAGGTTATCTAGTGATTCAACTGTTCATCCTTTCACAGCTTGGCCAGCAGATGTTCATCTACTGGTAGACTCACTACTTGGAGGGACTGTGAATTTACTCCAGGAAATTATCAGGCCCCCTTCAGTTTGCTCTTACCGTACTGCTCCCAAACATTCCCCTATATACATTGATTTCAGACAAACGTTTTTCACATAGTTCCTCTTACAGCACAAAACCCTCATGTCATACTCTTCTGCTCAGAATGTAAATAGCATAGGGGAGTTTTAATACCATGTCAACTTATTGTTTTGCACTTACTTTGCTCATTGATGGAAGGTTGATTTTGCTTTAATTCATCTTGTATAATTATGTCTTTATTAAGCTCCATGGCAGCTTTGAATGGAAGAGAGAGACTAGTCATTGTGTGATTCTTCAAGCTAAGATTTCTAGTGGAAAGCAGTCAACATTTCTTTCCTTCTCTACTTTCTTGCAGAAAGATAGAAAGAGTCATCATATTTCAGTATTCATATACATATGTTTACCTTCTATCTGCCTCCAGTCTCTCTGATACCATATTAAAGTGGATGTGGATGATGTTTCAAATGCATTTCATCTCAGGTATGTATTTTATGGTCGCTGCCAATAAACTGCCTGGTGTGGCCCCATGTTATATTATCAAGGCCAAAGCCATTATTTTTATTTAAAAAATCCATATTTATAGCATGGAATTGGAGTATAATTTGGGGTGCTGGGAGAGAACATTAATGTCTAAAAACTGTTAGGTGACCAGGATAGCAGAACACAAGTGTTTAAAAATAATTCTGTTGGTAGGTCTCTTTGTCTTTGAGTTGTCTTTTTCTTGACCATAACTTCAGTGTTTAACCCAGATCCTCTTCAGAACTTTTTTTGAGGTAAATTTGGCAAGAGATATCAAAAATCAGCCTTTGACCAACTAGTTTTGTTTGGGGACACAATTCAAAGGAAAGATATGGCAGCGTATTGTGATCATGGCTTTATCTTCTAAGTTTTTACCAACTTCTCACACTTTGAAATAACCTTTAACTAGGAGAAGCACATATGTCGCTAAGTCAGAATTATCGTGTCATGGTAATACCAGGGAATACAAATAGCACTGGAAATGTCAGCATTTGAACAGATTTTCTACTATGAGGGCAGGAAGATAAAAGTTAACTTAGTAATAGGGGAGCACAATATAGAAAACTTGTATTACCTAAATGTTCAGTATGCAAGTCCCCTGAATTTAAGAGATGAAATTCCATACACACGAGCAAAAGTTGTTACAACACGAAAATGGTCACTAATGATCACTTATAAAATTAATCCCCACCATCCCCACCCACTTACTGCTAGTATCTCTTCTCATATCAACCACCCTATCAACATCTCTATCATCAGTTAGTTGCTGATAACAGAAAGTAATATGGTGCCAATGTGAGTTTAAGTTGTAAAGCTTGTGAAGATGCAGATTTCTGTGAAGTCAATACAAGTGATGCTAAGAAACACTAGGATCATAAGCAAGGCCACATAATTACCATGATCTAACAGAATTAACCTGTGAACAAGAAAAAAATTGAAATGCATGTTGGCGTGATGATGGCTTCTTCAAAAGATGACTTGACGGGCTTCTGGTTTTGGATCAAGATAGAATTCCCCATGTCTCTCTACTTGTTCCACTAAGTACAGCCAAACCCCCTGGACAGTACATAGAAAAACTACATAGAAAGAGTTTAAAAGGGGTCTAAAGAAGATAGACTTACTAGGATCCCAGGACCTGAGTAAGGACCTGGTTGTGAGTTCCCTGGGGTTTCTTTTTGCCTTATATACCCCAGACCTGGTGTTGGAGAAATCTGCAAATTAAAAACACCAGTGGAAGCAGGCAAAATAAGCCCAGAGTAAAGCCTCCTGTAAGTTAAGGGTCCTTTCGTACCTCCACAAACACCCCAGGGTGGAATCAAGTGATAAAGCAGAATTTCATCTTCATCCAGTAGGAATGAGCCTTCCCAGACACCTGACAGGAAGGTGTCTTTGGTGGCTATAAGGGCATCCTGGACTTCCATCCCCACCCAGTGGTAATGAAGCACCCCTTCCTCTTCCTGATGGTCTCAGAGAAGAATTAATGTTAAATCTAAATTCACCACCACTGAAGGATTCATGGAGGAACTGTAAAGAGGTGCCCCTCTCCCTCTCAACCAGGTTGTTATCTGCAGAGTCCTAGCGAAGACTCTAAAATCCCAGCTTGGCTCAGCAGCAAGACAGCATCCCTTTTCAATCCACACCACCGCCCATCCCCCATCCCCCATCCCCAGCCCTGCTTTGTCAAAGTAGGCCAAGTGGGCAACTTGGACTTTCACCTCCATCTGGCAGTTAAGCCTCAGTGTCCCATTTTTCCCACTGGCTTGGTGTCAGAGGAGGCCTGCTGAAACAGAAGATTTAAATAAGATCCAGATTTTCAAAACATAATACAAATAGCCAGGATACAATAAAAAATTACTCATCATACCAAGAATCAGGAAAATCTCAACTTGAACGAGGACTGATAATTATTTAAATAAAAGGTTAATGAACAGTCCTTAGGAAAATTAATGAATTCATCTTTTTTTTTTTTTTTGCAAAATACAATGCTCTGTGATCATGCTGTAAAATTCAAATAGAAAGTGAAGGATATATTGTACATCCATGCAATTTTGCCATAAAATGTATATTATGCCTTGCATAAGAATTGTTATTCTTTATCCTTTTGAATAATTACAGCATAGTTGGAATAATAAATTGTATAAACATAAAATAAAATATACTATTGATAATCAATTTTCTTTTTTGAAGATAAAGTTGATTCTATTTTAACATTGATTCCATTTTTAAGTGGCCTTATTTCAGCATCATTTATCCAAAGACAAAGAGAATCTCTTGTAAATAAACATGGGCCACTTTTCCTGAGCAAATGTTAGAGTCTACATTTTCAAGTCAGAAATGAGTATGAACTCCAAATTTTCCAGCAAGTATTTAAGAAAATGATATAAATTATAATGTTATAGTTCTTTTTTTATCACAGTAAGTGGAGTAATTTGATCTGATACCCTAAGTTTTTGCAACAGGAAGTTATCAAGAAAAATATGGCAATTATAAGTGATGTGATAATTTTTATTTTTGATTAATCAAAAATGTACCACCAAATTGTTACCTGATATTTAATATCAATACCTTACCTTGAAATTTGAGAAATTATTGATATGTTCAAGCTACACAAAATAATCACTTACCAAAAACTTACCAATATTACCTAAAATATTATTTTCAAGCAATCTAAAATCTACATATCTATAAATGCATTGATAACAATTTTGAAAACTACTGAAGAGACTATTCATGAATTCGAATGTTTTATGCTCGTGTATACTAAAATTCTTCACATAAACTCCTTCTTAATGCCCTTCTAAAGTTCATCTGATTTTACATATTCAGATATTTTCCCAAATGTTGACAAAATTGTTCATGAAAAATCCTGTGGCTTAAAACTACAGAGGAGGTGTACATGCATTATTATTCATAAAATTTTAAGCCAAATGTTTATATTTCAAAAATTCACTCTAAGAATAATACTTTTCTCTCATGTATGGCTCCTAACATGTTAATATTTTGATATTCTAAACTTTCAGATTATTTTAAACTCTCCCTAAATGCATGATATGTCACAAATTTCATAATTTTTAACTAGAATCATTCCAGTGTGAATAAACACATTCTGAATCAAGGAAACATCAAAATAGCTAGTGACGACAGGAGAGTTTCCAGTATCCTTGGTTTCTCTGTAAGCTTTATAACTTCAAAGAGAAAGGTGAATGTGGCATTCTCCTCTGATATGGTGGCCTTTTCACTGCTCCAGGCTGAACAAAGCCTGATTTGGAAAACCCAAAGCAGCCACAACAAAAGGTTCAGCTGGACTACTGCCAGTTCATAAATAGAAATGAAACACCAGTAACCTAGCTAGCTGGAGATTCTTTTCTGCTGATGACAATTCCAACCAGATAAAAATTGAATGCTGGTATTAAAAACTATACCTATCAGTTACCCTATATAACAGCATTACCAAGGTGTAGAGTCATCTGACCATGTGGGACTCTGCCTCTGCAAACAAATTTTTTTTTTTTTTTTTTTGGGATAGAAAAAAATAAATAAAAGGACAATAGTGAGTTAGCTGCAATAGTCTAGCTGTCCTCTGTTTGGGAACAACTACTAGATTAGCTTACATTTATGGAGGACTTCACAGTGTGGCAGGCACTGTTCTACATGCTTTCATGTACAGTTTTCAAATTAATAAGGATGACAGCCCTATAAAATAGTCACTATACAGGCGAGGGTTAAAGTGGGAATTCCAGAGTCTGTCTTAAAAATACTTGACCATAAATTTTTAGAATTATTTCTTCTGATGAGTCTCCATTTACTCATTCATAAAATAAACATAAAAATAGCACCCACCTTCATAGGGCTGTTGTGAGCAATGAATTAGACAAAGCAGGTAAAAATGCTCCTTAGGATATTGCCTGCCATAGAATAACTTTATAACAAACATAGCTATTGTGATGATCATCAGTTTACAGATGCAGAAACTTTATTTTTAAATTATAATTCTTATAATTTAATTTATATAATTTATATTTTAAAATTAAAATTATGATTTAATTATAATTACTAACATTTTCTATTTTCTCTTGAGTTGATTTAGAAAGTTTGGGAACAATCTATATTTCTAGGAATATGCTCATTTCATCTATGTTTTCAAATGAATTGGCACAAAGTTATCCGCGTATTTTTGAATCTTTTTAAATTTCTGCTAGATTTGTAGAATGTTGTCTTTATTTTCATTCTTGACGTCACTTATTTGTGCTTTTTCTTTTTAAAAATATTTTTTAAAATTTTCATTTGAGTATAGTTGACACCCATTACATTAATTTCAAGTGTGCAGTATAGTGATTCAACATCTCTATGTGTTAAGCTCTGCTCACAAGTGTGGCTACCGTGTGTCACCATCCACTATGACAATATCATTGACTATATTCCCTATGCTGTATCTTTATCAATTTTATCAATTTTTTCAAAGGACCAGCTTTTGGCTTTAGTATTTTCTTTTATTGTTTATTTTCTATTTCTTTAATTTTTGCTCTTATCTCGATTGTTTTTCTTAACCTAACACTGGGTTTTATTTGTTCATTCTTTTCTAGTTTTTTTTTTTTTCCTTTTCTAGGCTCTTGAGGTAGAAATATAAATCACTGATTTAAAAACAGTATTTCTTAAACAATCAAGCCTAATAATCTTCCTATTCACCTACATCCCATAAATTTGAATATGTTGTACTTTCATTATAATTCAATTCCAAACATTTTCTAGTTTCTCTTGTACTTTTATATCACATGGGTTACTTAGAAGTGTGTAATTTTATTTCTACATATCTGGACTTGTCTAGATTTCTTATCATTATTGATTTCTCATTTAAGTACTTGATGGACAAAGAACAAACTCTCTAGGATTTCCTCTTGAAATTCACTGAAACTTACTTTGTAGCTCAGAATACAGTATATGCTGCTGAATGTTTCACTGGAATATAAAGTGTATTCTACAGTTGTGTATAGTGTTCTATAAATATCTATTTGGTCAAGAGAAATAACAATGTTGTTCTCTAGATCCTTACTGATAATTTTGGGCTAGCTCTTCTATTAGTTACAGAGGAAAGGGTTGAATCTGTAACTAGGTATGGGTTTTTTTCTTTCTCCCTTTACAATTGTCAATTTTTCTCCTCCTCCTCTTCTTCTTTTCTCTTCTTTTTCAAACTGTTATTAGACACATATACTTTTACATCTCCGGGGTGAATTGACACTTTTATCAATTCCAATATCCATCTTTTTCTCTATAATACTGCTTGCCTTAAAGCCTATTTTCTTGATAGAAAATACTCAAGACAGCTTTCTTAAGTTTACTGCATGTAGTAAACATATTGTACATCTATTTCTGTTCCTTTCAACTTTTCTGTGTTTTTGTATTTAAAAATATGTCTCTCGTAGACCACATATATTTGGGACTTGCTATTTATCTGACAATCTTTTCCTTTTCATTGGTATGACAGTCCATTTATATTAATGTAATTATTGATATGGCTGGATGTAAGTTCATCATTTTGTCATGTTTTTTCTATCCATCCTTTTTTTGCCATTCCTTTCTATATTTCCTTTCCCACCTTCACTTGGGTTAATATTTTTTTTTAATTTCATTTTAATTTTTCTATTGATATTTTAGTTATCTCCTCAAATAATTTATAGTGGTTTCTCTAGGGATTATAATATGTATGCCTTGTCAGTCTATTCAGAGTTCTAATATGCTGTTCCTTCAATTTCTGCAGTTTCATCATTTCTCTATTCTAAAAATTTCTCAGTCATTGCTTATTAAATATTTACTTACTTGTATACTGTTTATTCTTTTCACTAATTAAACAAGTATTATCCTTCTCTCTAAATGTCTCTATTATATTTTTAATCTCTTTTCTCTCGGAGCTGTCTCTTGCTAATTTCTTCTTGTTATTTTTTCCAGTTGACTAATTCTCTCTTTAATTGTGCCTAATCTCATATTTACTGTATGAACTCAACTATTTTTTCAACAATTATGTATTTCATTTATAAAACTTACATAGCTTTTTAAGTGTTTCTGTTCAGTTTTTCTATTATCATCTTACTTGCTAATTTGCATATTATACATTTGAAAGTACAGATCCAACAAATTATAATGTTTTAGGACTTCAAAGATGAAAATTGGTTGTTTGTTGATTTGCTTGCTCTTAATTATGAAGGTTTGTTTTCTTATGTACTTAATTATATTTATTTTAGCTGACGTTGGTTTATTTTAATTTTTGAAAATCACAAGGGCCTCAGATGAAGATTTGTATTTGCTTCTGTCTAAGACATGTGGTAGTATTAATCACACATCCTTTTTAGGATTCCTGGTTAGTGCAAGAATCTCAGTTTCATGTCCCTCTTGCTCTAAGTCCAAGGCCCAATGTCCCAAATGCAGATCTGATATTAGTCCTTGCTCTCAGTGAAGACCTACCAGAAGCTTGCAGTTCAAGCTTCAGATTTCTGGCTTTAGCTCATTTTTGATTTTGATTTTGTTTTATTTTAGCCGCTTGGAGATTTGTCTTACTTACTGTGAGGACTATATTATTTTTGCTTTGATCAAGCTATTCAATATTCCTATTTTTCAGTTTTCTCAATTGTAAAATGGAGGAAATTATAGCAGTACTTGCCTCTGGGCATTGTGTCAGAGAGTATATATATTTAGAATATTCCACAACAAAGTCAAAAGTCAATAAATATTAGCTATTATTAATATTACTATTACCATGTTACTAGTAAGCATAAAAATGCAAAATGATGGACATGATTCCCTTTGTAATTTTTCCTACCTCTACACAAACAGAATACTTTTCCAGCTAAACTGCAGTCTATTTAGATATATTTAATGTTTATTCTATTAATTAAGGTAACATTCTAGTTTCTTGAAAACGGAGAATATTTGATTTGTCAGTAAAGACACTACCAACATTAACTAAAATTTTGACAAAGACATGACATTTGCATTCTCAGCACTCATGAAGGTCCCTGTCTCTATCATGCACTTGATGTTTTGAAAACACTTTGACTTTCCCATCACTGAAGGATTATTCTAGATCTCAAGAGTTAATTAACTAATCTACAGTCTGACATCTCGTGAGATGGATAGATCGCAGTCTATCACCAGGTGTATATATGTATAGCAGACATTTTGTTCAGTAACTAATCAGAGTCTACTTTGTAACCACAAATATTGGGGAGAAATGTTAATGATATACTCTTGTTTGTAAATCAATTCCTTTAAATCAACTGCTTCATTACCAATTACTGCTAGGATTTAGATACTTGTTTAAAACTATGTTAAGCATCCAGGCACAGAGATTGTAGGGAATGGCAAGACCACAGTTTCCTAGTGCCTGTTAGCATCATTAAACAGGGACAGGATAATTGAAACTGAATCAAGAGTTTTCCTTTTCTTCCTTTCCCACCTTGCTTCCTGTGTTCCAAACACATGTCGTAGGTTACAAGTACATGTAAAGCCTTAATTACATTTAGCATCTGGCAGCTGTTGACTTACAGAGAGTTGTTGAGTCACATAAACTCAAAGTCAAAAGGAAATTCAGGAATAGAAGGCAGAAGCTTGCTCAATGGAGTAAAAAAATCTTATATCATCACAGCTGAAATACTCTACCATCAGCACTATTATGTTCATGGTGTGAGTGATGCTGTAACTAATCAGTTTCGGCAATACCAGAGACTAACTTGCCACTAAAATACTTCATTCCCAATGTGGTTTGAGCCATCAACTAAAGGGCCTTACAAGCATTGCTTTTAACAAGTGATGGATTCATTCACATACAATGGAGACAACAGCTTTACAAGGATTTTAGCATATCTAGAGGCATCAACTGATAACTCTTTAAAAACAAGATCTTCACACTATCCACTCAAAACTGTTATTACCAAAGTTAGATGTGTCAAGTAGTTTAGTTTATACACTGCTTACTTTTGGAGGAAATAAGTCTCCCGAGAAACCAGCAAGAAGAAATACAAACCTTTAATACTGGCCGCCATTAGCCACATATTGGCAATTTTATGAGTAGAGAATTAACAGAAATAACCGCCTTGGGTCTTAATAGAGATAGACCTCAAAATCCAATTGTCAAGTTACAAAAGCATAATAAGAAAAATATAATGGCTGCTATATGTTGTTTTTAGATACATAATACTAACAAGATAAATCTGAACTGGAAAAACATACACCAAATTCTTCATAGCAATTATTTCTGGCAATACAGAGAGAAGAATGCAATGGTGGGGGAGTGAGTAGAGGGAGGAAAGAGGATTTGAAACAAATTTGACAAAATATTAACACTTGTTAATTACAGGGGATGAGTACTGTGTACTTTATTCTCTGTACTTTTCTCTGATTTAAAGTTTTTTTTCCTAAAAATTAAAATAATTGAAAAATAGAAGTCTTGGACAGTCTATTTTTATCACATACTTAAAAATATTTGCAAAATCATAATTTTTCTATTAAGTCATGTCTTTCAACATTTTTATGGTTACATTTTGAAATAAACTACAAAGAAATGCCTCTGCTTGCATGTCTATTTAACATCTAGCCAATCAGGAATAAAATTATGAAGCAAAAGTAAAAGCAACCAATAGAGGGGCGCCTGAGTGGCTCAGTCGTTAAGCGTCTGCCTTCGGCTCAGGTCATGATCCCAGGGTTCTGGGATCGAGCCCCGCATCGGGCTCCCTGCTCGGTGGGAAGCCTGCTTCTCCCTCTCCCACTCCCCCTGCTTGTGTTCCTGCTCTCGCTGTGTCTCTCTCTGTCAAATAAATAAATAAAAATCTTTAAAAAAAAAAAAAAAAAAGCAACCAATAGTTAAATAAACTGTGATACACCCATACAATGGAATATTTTTCAGGAATAAAAAGAAAAGAGCCATAAAGCCATGAAAAGACATGGAGGAAACTTAAATGTATATTACTAAGTAAAAGCAGCCAATCTGAAAAGTCTACATACTGTATGATTCCAACTATATGACATTCTAGAAAAGGCAAAACTATGGAGATGGTAAAATGATCCGTGGTTGCCAGGGATTCAGCAGGGAGAGATGAATATGTGGAGCACAGACAATTTTTAGGGCAGTGAAAATACTCTGTATGATATTATAATGATGGACACATGTCATTTTACATTTGCCCAAACCCATAGAACTTATAGTATCAAGACTGAAGTGTAATGTAAACTATGGACTTTGGGTGATAATGATGTGCCAATGCAGGTTCATCAGGTGTAATAAATGTTTATTTATCACTCTGGTAGGGAATGCTGATAATGGAAGAGGCTATGCATGTGTGGGGGAAGGAGGTATATGGTATATCTCTGTTCCTTCCCCCTCAATTTTGCTGTGAACCTATAATTGCTCTAACAAAATATTCTTAATTTTTTAAAAAAAGTACATGCAAACAAATCATTACATGACAGGTATACTGCCAGGAAACTGATGTACTTTTCTCCCTAGGAGAAACACTCTAGATCCTTGTGATTAAGAACACACCAGAAGCAAGTAATCCAGAATCTGAATCCCTATTCCACCACTTATGGTCTGATGATGTTCAAGTTAATTAGTTCCTCCACCCTTGATCTTCAGTCTCCACAGCAATAAAATAGATTTAATAATATCTATATTCATAAGTCTATGGAGACCGCTAACTTCATGGGAGCAGAAACATGAATACATGAGAGGAGACATAAACCTAAAAGAAGGGAATCTAGGCAAGTAGAACAAAGGTAAAGAGTCTCATTCATTCATTCATTCAATATTTATTAAGTGCTTATTAACTGCTAAACATTGTTCTGCAGGCTTGGGATATATCGGAAAACAAAAGAGAGAAAGATCTCTGTCCTAGTGGAGCTTATATTTTAGCTGGGGCAAACAGATATTAAACAGTTAACATAATGAATAAGTGTATAGTATCCTCAAAGGTGGTAAGTACTATGAAAAGAAAACAGAAAATAGAGTGGTGAAAGCCTTTTGTATTTTGAATAATTTGATCTAGGAAGGCCTTACTGAGAAGATGACATTTAAACAAAGACTTGAAGAAGTTGAAAGAGTCAGCCTTTCCAATACCTGGAGCAAAAGGAAACCATCAGTGTAAAGGTTCCAGGCAGAAATGTGCCTGGCATGTCCCAGGAACAGCGAGAGGAACTTTGTGGCTGGAATGCAGCGAACAAAGATGCCAACTTATGAGAAAGGGCCAGAGAGTTAATGAGAGCTGAGTTCTAAAGGGCTTTGAGAGTGATTTTAAGGACATTTATCTTTACTAAGAGGGAAACAGAGAGCCATTGCATTGTTTTCGGGGAGAGGGGTGACACTGTCTAATTTTCATTTTTAAAGGACTGTTCTGTTAGGTTAGAATACTGAAGGAGGGGAATAAGAACAGAATCAAAGAGACCACTCAGAATGCATTTGTAAGAGATGATCACAGCCTATTCTGGTTGTAAGGAGCAAAGTGGTGGGCAGAGTGGGATTTCCTAATGGATTGTATGTAGGGTATGGCAGAAAGAGTTGAATGTGACAATGTTTTTGTTTTTGTTTTTGTTTTTTAAAGATTTATTTATTTGACAGAGAGAGACACAACGAGAGAGGGAACACAAGCAGAGGGAGAGGGAGAAGCAGACTTCCCGCCGAACAGGGAGCCTGATGTGGGGCTCAATCCCAGGACCCTGGGACCATGACCTGAGCCAAAGGCAGACACCCAACGACTGAGCTACCCAGGTGCCCCCATGACAATGTTTTTGAACTGAAAATCAGAAGAAGGAGTTGCCATTAATTGTGATGGGGAAGACACATACAGACCAAGATTTCAATCCTGGATATCTGAGTTTGAACTACATATTAGGCATATAAATGGAGATGCTGAGTAGGCAGTTGGATACATAAAAGATATAGATATGTAAGTGATATAGATTTGGGAGTCATTGGTATGTAGATTCTGTTTAGTGCCATGGAGCTGGACGACATCGCAGTGTGGAATAACTCTACATAGAAAAGAATATCAAGGACTGAGCCCTAAGTCACTTTTATATTCAGAGTTTGGAGCAAAGAGGAGGAAGCTGTAAAGGAGTATGAAAATGAACAACCAGGGCAGTAGGAGGAAAGCCACGAGCATATGCTAGAATAGAATCTAAGTAATGAAAGTGTATCAAAGAGTAAGGGGCAATTAACTGTTTCAAACATTGCTGATAGATTGCTAAGATGAGAATCGAGAATGTGACATGAAGATATAGCAATATGGTAATCACTAGTGACGTTGGTGAAAAACAAACAAACAAACAAACACCAAAAAGAGTTATGTGGAGGGGTATATGTGATAATCTGATTGGACTGTGTTTATAAGAAAATAGGGGAGAAGAATCAGTGGCAATAAGACAAACACATCATCTGAGATGTGCTACAATAAGGAGTGAAGGAATGTAGTGGTAGCTGATGGAAAAAGTAAGTGAACAGAAGTTGGGGGAAGGTCACAGCATGTTTGTATGCTGGTAGGAATGAAAGGATGGTTCATTTAGGAAAAAGAGGTGGGAGAGCTCTTGATGCAACATTCTTGAGTAGATCAGTGGGACACTGATCTTGCACACAAGTGGGGGTTTCACCTGGGATAAGAGTAGAGATTGTTCATTTATAGTGATAGGAGGGAAGGCAGAGCCTGTGGGTGCAGTTGGTGGGAGTGGGGAGATGGTAGATGTGGATTTGGGAGTTTGCCACTGATTGAGGATGGGAAGGAGGTGCCGGAGGCTTAGGAGAGAGCGGGGGAGATAAAGCAGACATCTAAGAGTGTGAGGCCAGGTATAGATCAGACAGTTTAGTACAACTGCAGAGCAGAATTAAGGGACCACTTGAAATTTAATAAACTTCCAAAACTTCTGGGACAAATTTATTACAGTGCACATGTAACAATGAACTCATCATTCACTAGGGCTGCTTTGATTTGCATAAAAAATTAAATTATGGTGACTACATTCAGTTCTTAAAAATGAGAAAATATTAAATGCAATGTAAAAACACTGTTATTAAAATGAATGGTTCTTATGTTAGGGGGAAAAGTAGAGTAATCAGGGTGATGTGTTATATGTGGACCAATTTATTCCTTACGTGTAAATGTAACTATAAATTCTGAACCCATAGAAATTAATTCATATTATATCACAAACTTCTACTTTTCATCAGATGGTTGTACCATTTTTTCAGACAAGAAGTGTTTGTCTCAAAATATTGAAATTCACTTTTTTAGATCCATGGGTGAATATGACAAGAAGACATGTCAATTTCAATAGCCCCAGGGCCAACTTACACAGTACAGTCACCAGGGCCATAACACCGTCAAGGGCCCACAGAAATAGTTTAATTTCTTTTAAAATCAGAAAAAAAACCTTTAGTTTGTAGAAAATGTTTTAATCTTTAACAATAATTTGTTTGTCTTTATATTACATAGTTGTAACTATAATATCAAATATTTTTTAGGGAGGAAGGGGCCAACAAAGGCAATAGTGCCTAAGGTCCATGAAAGTTATGGTGCAGCACTGCATCCTCCATGAAATCCTTCCCCGTGTATGGAAGGCCAAAATCACAATGAATCAAAACATCAACCTCCTCAAAGGATTTTAAAATGAAATGCGGACTGTGCTCTAATAGTGTTCCTATCCTGAAACGCACAAAGAACATCATCCCCTGCACAGACATCAAGTGCTCTGGCCACTTGGCTGCTCCAGAGGCACAGGAGAGTGCCTGGTCTCCGTTTTCAGGTGTTCTGGCAAAGCTATGCCCAGAGTTAATATCACCCTGCCTCTTCTAATTAGTAGAACAACTGTTCAGTCATTACAGATGACTTCCTTGGCATTCCTCATTTTCCCAAAATATCTCCCAGAATCCAGTGACTATACTATCTATCTCCTCCATTTGGTATTCAGAGGGCACATTTATTGAAGATTTTCAAAGCAAACTGCCTTAGGAATCAACATCATCCATGGAAAGTTGCAAGAATTACCTCCCCCAAGTAGCAGAAAAGCAGGGAGGTTCCTGAGCTTTCCAGAAATCACAAAGCATATCTCTGACAGAACTGAGAACTGAGATGCATCTCTCTTGCCTCTCCCTGCCTTAAATAGAAAAAAAAAAAAAAAATCAGTGGTCACTCCTGGTAGACTGCTTCCTTCCTAGAAAGCCAACTTTTCCCAGCAAAACTGCTACTTCTCTGGAATGATGGGCAATGAAATCCAATGTGACACTTAATTGTTCTCTACTGAGATGTTTCTCTTTGCTGAGGTTTTTCCAGGTGCTTTATGAAAAACATTTGCACTACCTGGCACTTTGTGAGCCTTCCTCTGAGAACCTTTCCCTTATTAAGATAGCTTTGCTTTCAAAGGGGACATTGGTTTTGTTTGCTCACTCATAGCCCGTGAACAGACCACCAGGGAAATTGCTGCTTCACTGGCATAAGTCCCACGTGCCTATGTCACAAGGGGTTAGGAGCCTCATTAATTCCTGTGCTCTCATTTCAGGTTGTTTAGGGATCAGCAGCAGATTATTATTTCAAACACTTATTTCTTGCTTCAATTTCCTCTCTCTTAGAATTGGCTCCAAATCATTTTCTCTTGTGTGCAGTGCACTCAATCTCCATTCGGATAAGAAAATCAAAATAGTTTTTTCAGAAAACCTATCCATCAGCATTATCAGGAACACACCCCACAAAGGCTTTGGTTGACGTTCCTACATATCTGGCAGGTTTTATGCTTCTTTGTACTTAAGTCTCTCTTCCTCAGAATCATTGCCATTATATGGCTCACACAGACCCAAGGGCACCCACTGTTTATGTTTCAAACTGATTAGTTCAATGCAGTTCTACAAATAGACAAAAAGATGTGCTAGGAACCAACCAGGGATACAGAGATGGAAAAGCTGTGTCCCTGCTTTGGGCGATCTCCACAGGCTAACAAAGAAGATAAACATATACATATACAATGCCAATATCATGCTGTATTCCTGGTGAGTTTATTTTTCACTCTACCTACGTTGGTGGGTGTGGGAAGGCAGATGCAGCGGGGGAGGTAACTCTATTTTTTTTTTCTCTAGAAAGCCTGATTCTGAGAGGCAAACATATAATCTTGGGTAAGCCCCTTCATCCCCTGACTCCTCAGGTTTTCTCTGAAAATAAAAGGATGGGATCAGGAGGGTTGGCTCCTTCATTCAGTCATTCAACAAACATTTATGGCTTAGTAGTTACTGGTTGTGTAGTATGTGTCAAGACTGGGTTATAAACACATTACGTGTAAAATCTCATATAATCCTCAAGACAAAATGAGGAGGAAGGTATTAGGCTCAAAAGACAGAAATAACATTTCTAAGGCCATGTGATGAGTAGATAAAATAGCCCCAATTAGTGCATTTCTCCTTCTGGCTCCAAAGCCTGGGTCCTCTCTCACCTGTCATGCTTTTTAGTTGAGTCTAAAGACTTTCAGCTTTAAACTTCAGTGACTATATGATATTTCTAGTGAGAGTCTAGGCATCAGAGCCACTTTTCCCAATTAGAATACTGAGGGGAATCTGCACAAAAAGGGCAAAACAGGAAACAAACTGTTTTATAAGAGAATGGCTTCTGAATTCCCATCCTTTATGTCCATCCAACTGTTCAAATCAATGAAATAACCTGTAGCTTATAAAAGTGAATTAGGCTTATTTCTTTAAACACCCTTTTTGCAATGAAGAGTTGAGAATGAAGCACAGACATAAGGGATCCGATGTCAAGAAGTAGACAACTGAGCATCCCTTGGTCACAGTAAGAAACTGAGGTGTGACAGTAACATTAGCTTGTCCACTTGTCAGCCCCGCTCAACATGCCAGATCCTTCTCAGCAACGCTGGCTGATCTCTACCACTGGAAAGTCAGGATCTAGTGTAGTAGCTGCTCAATGAACATTTGTTGAGTTAAAGAAAGTTAGAGAGGTAGATTAAAAATAGAGAGAACGTACCAGTGTCATTCATCAAGAATGTATACTTTTTTTTTTTTAACTCTATGCACCCGCCCCCTTCTTCACCTTCTCTGACTTTTCCTTCTACCTATTTTATACATCTTAAAATACACATGGGGCACTAATACAGATAAAATATGTAAAACAGCTTTCTGTTTAGTGCTTTTGACACCTTGGCAATGCCATCTCTCTAACCATTCTGAGAATTCTATCTTCAAAAAATATATATCTGTATGTATATTTTTAAACAAAACAACCTATACTATTCACTGCCATCATGTGGTCACTTGGACAGACCCAAAGCCTTAGACCATCTGAGAAGTATATGCAAATATTTGTGTATTTTTATTTCTCTGCATTCTACCAGGTTTTATTTCAAGCAAGAAATTATCCACCCCTCTCTTCCTTTTGCACATCACAGAGCCAAGTTTCCTGTGTTACACCGATTTCCAAATGTTCAGCACCATTTATCCCTTTTTTATAGTTCATATAAAGACATGGCTCCAAGACCTCAAATAACAAAAAGTTTATTTATGTATTTATTTTTGCATGGCATGCGCTGATGAGCTAGTCTGCTCAGCAAGCATTTCACAGATTAGACGCATGAGTATGGTTTCAGGCAAGGCTCCCTCATGTTTCTGAGCATTGGCTGATAAACACTTCAAAGTAAACTGCTCATAAATATGAAATGAAAAGCCGAGGAGTCGTTATGCACAGCTTTGAGATACAAATCTCTTTATTCCCTTCTGAAGTGGGGTTTGATTGACATAATGAGTCATAGATCCTGTCCAGGGACACACTGCCTTTTCCCCTTTTCTCTGGAGACAGGGAGACTTTAAAGAAATCCACTTTAGAACTTGGTGATAGACAGCTTACTTGAAAAAATAATAAAGTTGAATCCTACATTAAATAACTTATTATTTTGTGTTAATGCTGACTTTGACAACCATGACATATGTCAAAGTTTCACTACACATCCTCAGAAAGACATTATTAGCTACAACTCTAAGAAAAAGATTGCCAAATTAAAAAAAAAAAATAAAGGTGCCATTACGTCTTTTGTCATATATATTGTTGCTATATAGACCCTTTGTCTGGTAAGAGAAAATCACTACTTGAATTAATTCAGAGCAGAAGTCTAAAATCTTGTAAGCCGAAAGGCTATGGGGAGTAACAGAGGCAATGGGGAATAATTATTGTGGAAAATTCATTTTATAAATAAATGTCTCCCAAAAAGGAGAGGATCACGCAGTAGAACTTTCTATGAAAAATAGGTTGAAGAACAATTGAAAGTGGAGATTCAATTTAATCTTGCTCACAAGTTTTTAATAACTACCTGCTTGCCTGAAAAAGATAAAAATTTCAATGAGGTCATATTTTTTTCCACTAGATCGCATTTTGTAAATTCAAATGACTTACAGAAGCTAGGCAGTTAACACAAAGGAGCTAAGTCACCCAGTGTAAAGGGCATTAAGGAGCAGTGGGGGCTTGTAGAAAAATGAGAGTTTTGATAAGGCAGTTGTTAGCTCCAGTAGATATCTGCCATCCATAAAGACAGAAGTAATGTTGCCTGGTTTTGCATTTTTTTCTAAAAGAGCCTTAAATCTAGACTCTGTGTAATATTTACTTATTTATAAATAATGGCCAAAAAATGTAATTTTAAAAAAGTGCAATCCAAATAAGGTAGGTCTTTGGGCTGCCAGTCTTTAGTTTCTACTCCAGACTTTCTATAGTGATCATTTAAAGAAGATTTTATTAAGAAGTAAAAGAGGAGGGAGAGAGAATAAAAACCTTAAGTCAGAGAATGGTGAGAGAGGAAGGGATTCTGAGCTAACCTACTCTGGTGGTTTTCATCTACTTTCCGGGATCCCTAGGGGTTCTGCTGAGCGCCTGCAGTAGGTGAGAAGGACCTATCTAGAGCTGTCCCTTCCCAAAGTCCCTCTAACCAGAGCAACGGCGCTCTTCTAATTTAAAACAATGACGTGGGCCAGGATACTTTCGAAAACAGCTAATTGGGACCATCCCCTCATCTGAGAGTTACCAAGTTACTTACCACCATTCCCCCATCGACACCTAATTGGCCCAGGGTTCAAGATTCCTTTACGTTTCAGAGTCAGATCAACTCTTAATTTTCTGCCTAGAGATTTGGCTTGAGAGTCACTGAGAATTAACTGTCTACTAAAATTAGTGTTTCCCTTTCCATGGTATAGAACCGCTACTAGAAGGTGGTTGCCCAGCCAGGAATGATCACTCCGTTCCCGAGCCATCTAGGTCAGACCACACGTCTGGCTCCCGTCAGCCGAGCGAAGCACAAGTGACGCGCGCCGTTTGAGGCCCGGAGAGCCGGCAGCACCAATCCAAGACGGCGGCCCGCGGGCGGCTGAGGACGGAGCGCGAAGAAACCCGCAAACGGGGAACGAAAACTTCCGTAACATCCAGGTTGATGAAGCTAATTTATTGACTTGGCAAGGGCTTATTGTTCCTGACAACCCTCCATATGATAAGGGGGACTTCAGTATCGAAATCAACTTTCCAGCAGAGTACCCATTCAAACCACCGAAGATCACATTTAAAACAAACATCACCCGAACATCGATGAAAAGGGGCAGGTCTGTCTGCCAGTAATTAGTGCCGAAAACTGGGAGCCAGCAACCAAAACCGACCAAGTAATCCCGTCCCTCCCACTTCGGGCTGACCTAGATGAAGAATACTCTAAGGACCGTAAAAAATTCTGTAAGAACGCTGAAGAGTTTACAAAGAAATACGGGGAGAAGCGACCTGTGGACTAAACTCTGCTGCGACCGAGGCCAGCGAGTGTGCGCGGAGACCCCGAGCAACGCCTTCGGACGCCCCGCAAAGCAGGACTCTGTGGAAAATTGACACGTGCCGCCGCCGGGCGTTTGCTTGCGGCAGTTACTAACTTTCTACAGTTTTCTTAATCAAAAGTGGTCTGGGTAACCTGTAAAGAAAGGATTAAAAATTTAAGATGTTCTAAAAATAAAAATAAAAATAAAAAAATAAATAAAATCCAGAGAGCTGAAAAAGCAAACGATCCCCCTCCATGTTCTCCTTCCCTTGTGATGCAGGAGATCCGGAATGACGGATTCAAGAGGGGAGCACCACCAATGAAAGCAACCGTGTTCCCAGGGTCATCCCCTGGAGGAGATGAACCCAGTCATCAGCATTCCTGATTCCGGGCTTCACAGCAATAAAAAAAAAATTAATTTTGATTGTGGCTGATCCTTTATATATATTTGAATTTCCTTGTCTCGTCATACAGATTTAACCAAAATAATGCAGCCAATATTGAATTGTTTGAAGTTGTGCTTTATAGGAAACATACACAACTATGTGATTCAAAAGATAAAACAGTGACTTTCTGTTGGGAACTTGTTAATGAAAAGAAACTACTATTCAGTGAGAGCTATTTTGTAGGAGCAGGAAAATGATACAACCTGCTGAAGGACATGGTCAAGAAAAGCAGGAACTCGGACTCAGATTTTGGCAGTTCCACAAAGCTCTCACAGCCCTACACTAATTTCTGTTGCAGTGTCATGAGTTGGTGACTAAGATTTTATTAAAATTCCTACCAGTCCAACATTAATAAAATTTAGCATCATTCTGATATGTCAGATATTAAATCTCTAATTATTTATATTATGAATTAAAAAAAAACAGCTTTGACTAATACAAGTATCTCTAAGTAAACATTTGGACATAAAGAACTACCTGGTCAATATGTAACATTATATTGTATTCCAATAGCCACAATTTTATCCTTCAATAACAAATGTTTTTATGAGATGTTTTCATACATATGAGAAAAGAGATAATAGCAGAATCTCTAGCACAATTTTTTAACAGGAAGGAAGATAATGATTACATAAGTTAGCATCAGAAAATTGTCAGACATCAAACCCCAATGCAACCCCAAATAAAAAAAGAGATATGCGGGCGCCTGGGTGGCTCAGTCCGTTAAGCGTCTGCCTTTGGCTCAGGTCATGATCCCAGGGTCCTGGGCTCGAGCCCCACATCAGGCTCCCTGCTCAGCGGGGAGCCTGCTTCTTCCCTTCCCGCTGCCCCTTCTTGTGTGCTTTCTCTCTTAAATAAATAGATTAAATCTTTAAAAAAAGAGAGATGCTAGTGTATAAATGTGTGTGTATATATATAATATGTACATATATAGTATATATGTATATATAATAATGAAAATAATAAGAGAATTGAGAAATTAGAAAAGCAAAGTGATATACACATCCCCAAGAATAACAAGAATCATCTTTGATTCATCTCCAACTTCTGTTAAGATGCACAACCAGCTCACTCTCAAACTAAGAGTGATCATGCAACCCAGTGTAAGGGGCTTTGGAATCAGACTAAATGAAGTTCAAATCCTCCAGCTTTGTCGCTCTGGGATCTGGGGTCATTTTCCCGGCTTCTCTAAACTTCTATTTCCTCATTTATAAAATAAGGAATATTTTAATCTGAACATCTATCTGTATTAAAAAATACAGACTAATGTCCACATCCAAGGAAACTAAACCTAGACATTCAGGTGATGAACATAAACCCTTATAACAAAGTAGGTTACAACTAAACCAGTGCTACCTGGGACTGGAACTGAGAGCAAATGAGCCCGAGAAATCCCTTGGGGAGGATAGAAATGTTCTGAAGTTGTATTGTGATGATGGGTGTACAACTCTGTTAATTTACTAAAATTCATGCAACTGGACACGTGAAAGGGGAGTATTTGTGATTTGTAAATTATACCTTAATAAAGCTGTTAAAAAATTAAACCAGTTGCATGCAAGTAGTTCTATGAATGTAGGTGAAAATTGCACCTGCAAAGCCCAGAAAACAACAATAGAGTCAACACTTGAGATTTACAGAATGTGGAAAGAACTATTTGAAGCTAATCTACTATTCTCATATGAATTGAAAGGAGGTAGGATCTCTGACTATGCAAAGAAACAGAGTTATTGTAACAGCATGACTTTTATTTTGATTCCATCACAAATGTTAGCGGCTAAAATATTCCTAGAATAATAGTTACTCATTAACTTTGCTTTGAAAATCATGAAGGCACAGCTCTCCTGGGAGTAAAACACCAAGCTAACCGTGAGGGTAAAAAGAATAGCCTTTCTAAGAATAAATCTATACCAGAATATTTTTCTATCTTGAGGTGTTTAAATCCTCTAGACCGAAAATAGTTTGATCAAACAGGCTGCACTGGGATCGTGCATTCTGTCTCAGTCCAGGAAGAAACAGCTGTCAGTCACATCTCTGTCCTCCTCCGCCAGTCCCCGGAGGACAACGTAAGCAAGCTGTCTCCAGGATAAGTGCTCCTCTGAGAATTGCCAGCTCGTCATGGCCTGCAGCTGAAAAGCAGCCATTCTGCTCACTTGGTCTATTAGCTCTTTGACTTCCTTCCTTCATGCACAAATATAAATATAATGCTTAAGTGAATGATTACTACTGTCCCCAAAGAAATTTCAATTAAACACTTGGAATCCCTAGGAATGGTACCTAGGGAGATTCCCCAAAAGAGCTGCAATTTGTTATGTATTATTAAGTCTGGCTTCGGATTGTAAATCTCCTGGTTTCGGTTTTTTTTTTTTTTTTTTTCATGTTACTGGGGCTTCCAAAGAACCACTTCCCATATGATTTGAACAATTTTCCCCAAACTCTAAGCAGGACCAGCATAATTGAGTTATTCCTGAATAATAAACCCCCGGTCTGTTAAAAAGTTTAAAAGGCAAATGGGGAAATTTCTTTGTCTGCTACTAGAGTTTGGGATGAGGTAACCTTTCCTCTCTTCTCAAATGTTCTCAAGAGGACATTAGGAAATGTATGGTGAGTACTGCGGTGGATTCTTTCATGTAGCACTCAGTGTTTCAATCTACCATAATCCTACAGCATCGTATGCATGGGAGCTGATGACTACAATCTAAGCCCCACAAAGGGAGTATTTTGTCTAACTGACTTCTGTGTTTTTCAGCACCCACAACAGTGCTGGGTATATAGACTGAAGGTTTTCCATACGTAAATGTAAATGGATGGATGGATAGATGGATGGATGGATCAAAGAAGGAAGGAAGGAAGGAAGGAATGACGGAAAGAAGAGAGGAAGGGAGGGAGGATGGACGGATGGGCAGACTTGGATAGAAGTCCCTTGACAATAGGACAGGTCTTTCTGTTCCACTTCTGACAAAATTTCATAAAACATTTCCTTGGGCCACATTTACTATTGTATTATTTTGGAAGGATCTATTTAAGAACCAGATATTTGGTAAAACTCACGTTATGCTATCTTTTATTGATTGTTTTTTTACTATGTTTTGTTCAGCTGAATTAAATGATCAGAGCTAATCAGAGAGAAGAAGAAAAAAAATTCCTTTTCAAAACAAAACAAAAACAAAAACAAAAATTCAATAGGGTCAGTGGATTGCCAAATAACATTCTCTCCTATGCTGAGATTCTATAATTCACCCTCTTTTGGTTTGTCCAAATTTAGTTTTTAAAGAAATCAGGAATATTAGCTCCTTTCCAGTACTGCGGCTTATATCAATTTTTAAAAGTAACATCAAAAAAAAGTTTAGAGGCCACTGGAAAACCTTATTTATTTCTACCAAAGGCAATGTCTGTATGAATCTCTCTCTTTAAGGATTCACTCTCATACTAAAGAAGCAGTTTCAAATCTTTAGCAAATAATAATTAAAAAAAAAAAAACAGTTGAAACTAAAGGTCCACAAATTCTCTCATTTTAATTCCAGTTTTCTTTTAACTGCATATGTTCATGGTCTCCAAACCCAACATAACTGATACATAAGTGATAAATGATTGAAGGTGAGTTGACACTTGGACTACACTTCTGTCCCCTAACAATGAAAGCTACGTGCTCCGGGGTCCTGGGCCGCAGGCTGAAGTGCATGTGCTTGCCCCTGAAGCCTAAATGGAGGGCGGGCCTGGGGAACACTGCCTTCTTGCGTAGTAGTGACTCCAGCACCTGAGACCCTGCAGGATGACTCTCTGCTCACCTTGCGGAACTCTCAGTGATGCCTGCTTTTGAAAAACTGACTCTAAAGCCACGAGAAACAGCTTTTAGGAATCGAGTCTCTGTGTCCTTTGTAAAATGCTGATCAGCAACATAGCAGGAAAATGCTGAAGAAAGCTGAAATTCGCTCTTCCCCTCAAAGGAGACATCATTTCCTGTCCTTCTGTCTCATGGCCTGGACAGCAGGGGGACAAAGGAGACTTGTAAAAGCCTGATCTCGGAAGCTCAGAATGGGCATCATTTACCCACTTCTCGTCTGCAATGCTCCTTTTCTGTCTGGTAGCTCAGGGATTGAGGATTGTTGTTCCAAGAAATTAAAGAACAGACATGACATCTTAATCCCCTCCAAGTTTCTGCTGTGCCCTGCCTTCCATGACGTTTTTCCTCATCACCAATCCCAAGAATCAGCAAGAGGGAATAGGAAGGAATGAGAAACTGAGTTATGAGATCCAAAGTTCCTGGCCAATTGCCAGGAAAGGTAAAGGCAACACAATCATATTAATTGTTTCTTTAGGAAATCTTCAGTTTCATTTTTAGTGCCACTCAAAGGGATATATTCTTGGTGAATCATCAAAAGCTATATATTTTATTTTCCTTTAAATAAAGGAATAATTAATTAATAATAATGAATGTCCCCTTGTACATTTGAGTTCCAAGCTGAGATGAATTTCTTTTCAAAATTTCTTGATTCTACCCAGTAAGTCTTAAAGGCAAACATAGCAAATGTAATTCAGATGGTCATGCCCTCAGCCACCAAAATGCCTTACCAAATGAGTTTCTTCTCTCTGCAATTACACACATATATATGTATAAGTTCTTGAAGTAATTGCTTTTTTTTTTTTTTTTCCTATTCTGGATAGAATCTGTATCCCGGGACACTTGAATTCTGGTTCTAGTTTTGTAGCTACTTAAATGGATGAGTTTACATAAGCCATTTTACTCAATATTAAGATGATTCAGTTAAAGAATAGTTTTTAAGATTCCTTTCAGGTCTAAAATTAATAAATTTTATGATGACAGGAATTGTTATGATAAGTATTTTTTGCCTCAGTCATACTGCCCTCCCATGCCCTCTGCAACATGACATTTCTTACACAAAAGGCAGATCAGTGTAACTTAGGGTTTAAGAAAAATGAAACCAAAATATAATTATCTCAGACAATTAATTTAATTAATAATGATCTTATTAAGGAACAAATTCCTTTTATTAATTCCTTTTTAAAAATTCAATAAATGCATTTAGTTATCAATTCTAGTTTGATTTCTGATATTTTCCTCATACCTGGGTAGAGTGGAGAAGAAAGCTACACTCTCTTGAACTACAGCAAAAGCACAACTTTGCTATAGTTAAAATCTGGTTCTAGAGGTCCTAGTAGGTAAAGGCAAACATCTGGAAACAAAATCTAAAATTTATAGAGTACATAAATGAGAATGAAACAAAATATGACATTTCCATATTGTGTGGGAGAAACATCAAGCTCTCAATGGCCAGCCAATATTAAAGCTAAATTAAAACAGAGAATTGAAGACATCAAATCATACCTAGATCTTGGTTTCTAGTACTCTTCTCAAATAAAGAAACAAGGAAACAAACCAAAAAACCAGTCCCTTTGAAGAAATGACTGATTCTAAGACTGGAACAGAAAATATACAAAAGCCTGGAGTTACATCTGTAACTTCAGAAAGTGAGAAAGTGCTCAAAACAAAATAAAAACCCAAAATGATCGGTGTATATCCCAGGGACCCAAAAGTCAACTCAAAAGAACTCCCAGTGGCCAAAATGGAACAATTTGGTCAGCAGAATAAATCAAGTAGTACTGGTTTATAACCCAAAGTATAAAATAAATACCCCCAAGTCTGTATTGATGTAAATGAAAAGTTGAATAAATAAATAAATACAAAGGACAACAACTCTTTCATGCAGAAGAATTTCAAATCATTTATGTGGATACTCTGCACTCAATGAAGTGGAATATAACTCCTCAATCCTGAAGTGTAAGTAACTTCTTCTAAACACTTTAAAAGAAATTTGTGTGTAGTGATGACTTCTAAAAAACGCATTACAGAAAGGAAGATAAAAACAGCAACTTGACAGTGGAGAACTTTGAAAAACACTAACTCAGTAAAATGATGATCAGGGTTAATATCAATAGTGATAAGTCATGTTGATAGAATGTACTCTGGGTATAAGATGATGAGAATGGCACTTTACCTCGGTAGCCCTCCTTCAAAAAAGACATTATAACGCTCTGATCAGGAGAAAAATATCAGACAAATCCCAACTGAGGGCCATTCTATAAAACACCTGATCAAAACTCCCCAATACTGCCAAGGTCATCAAAAACAAGGAAAGTCTAAGAAACTGTCACACCCAAGAGAAGGTAAAGAAGATACAATGACTAGATGTGGTATGGTATTTTTGCATAGGATCCTGGACCAGAAAAAGGACATTAGGGGAAAAATGGAGAAAATTTTAACTAAATATGAACTTTAGTTAATAACAATGTATCAGTATTGTTCCATTAATTGTAACAAATGTGCCATACTATTGCAAGATGTTGATAATAGAAAATTGGGGTATACAGAAACTCTCTGTACTATCTTTGTAATAAATCTGTAAAATAAAACACTTTAAAATTTTAAATTCTTTTAAAATAAAAAAGTTTAAAATTTTTCATCCAAATGTGTTCTACAACTTTATCCCATCCAGTAAAAGAAAAAAAAAAGTGATAGAAAAGGGGAAATTTATCAGTCTTTAGGGAAATGAAGTCGAGAAACTATTTGGTGAAATATAAATTTTACTTTGTTTCTTCTTCTTCTTTTTTTTTTTTTTTAAACCACAGCTAACAGCCAAATTATGTCTCCTTACTTAGCCTCCAAGCACAGGAGCCAATCTTTGGTTAACAATAAGAGATCTGCATGTCATCTTAAATAATAACACATAGACACACAATTACTCCTTCATGAAATTTAAGACAGAAGGTTTCTTCAATCACCCGAAATGAGAAGTACTTCATCAAAGATCATGTACTGCCTTCATATGAATCATTTAACAGCATAGGAGTAACCAGATGACTGAAATGTTCACAGAAAAATTAAGAAACAATAACAAAAAATAAATAAAAAAAGAAGCTGTTAAATTCGTTCTTTGTTGAATAGGTAGATGATTCAGTTTAAACATATTAAATACATACACCTAGTAATATCCTGGCATTTTTGGGGAGGGGACCCTAAAAAATACTTCATCAGGAGCAACAGAAGAAAGATAATTTACCCTTAGGACAAGCCAATCACTAATAGTTAAAATATTGACCTAAAATAAAATAAAATCCTGTTTTCTAATTTTAAAACATAATGAGGGAAGGAAAAAATAAAGCACACAATTGAACTAGAACAACTCACAGGCGAGCTTGCCATGAACTGATCATGAGGAAACAGTACACACCTACCACTAATCTAAAGTTAGACCCAAACAGGAATAGCAGAGACCCAGGAAGCTCGCTGACAGGATCTTCAGGGATGGCCTCGTACTGAATAAGAATCTATAGCATGTCAGCAGAACTGCCTCCATTCTGCAATCGGAGAGGGAAGGGAGGAGAGATGAGAAGTGACAGTTGAGCAAGTTCCCATTTCTACGTCCTTCTGACTTGTCTTTTTTGGAATTTTGTTGAAAAAATTTTTTTAAAAGCCTATACAGGCATATTTTAGGATATCAATCTTGACAGTATTTACTCACAATTTTTAGAGCACATAGTTTAATAATTTGTCAATATGGCTTATGCCATGGTAGCACCAATCCACCTTTTATATGCACCCAATAATTTTGATAGTGTCATTCTCAAAAGTTTATATTCAATCAAACTTGATAAAAAATATATTATGTGTTGTGGACTGAACTGTGTCCCCCCCCCCCCCCCCCCCCGCCAAATTCATATGTTTAAGCCTGGACCCTTCATGTGCTTAAATTGGAGACAGGGTCTTGAAGGAGATGATTAAGGTTAATTGAGGTCATAAAGGTGTAGTCCTGGTCCAATAGAACTGGTGCCCTTAGACGAAGAGGAGGAGACACCAGTGGTCTCTCTCCGCCGTGTAAAATACAGCAAGAAGGTAGCTGTTAGCAAGCTGGAAAAGCTCTTAACCGGAACCCAACTCTGCTGGAACCTTGATCATAGCTTCTGGCCTCCAGAGCACAAGAAAATAAACTGCTGTTGTTTAAGCTACACAATCTATGTTATTTTGTTATGGCAGCCCACGCTGACTAATATATTATGCAGGCAACTTAGAGTGGCTCCTATACAATTGGGGTTCTCTTCCTTCAAGGTATATGGTTAAGATTGTACTTCCCAAATCTCCCTTAAAAATAGGAAAAGCCACATGATATATTGTAGCCAATGAAATGTCAGCAAGGGTGGCATTTGTCAATTTCAGTGAGCGTCTTTAATAAGAAAGAGGGCATGATTCTCCATATGTTTTGTTTTTCCTGCCTCTGCAACCTGCAGTGTTCCAGATGGTCAGGTCTTTATCAGCTATATGTCTGAGTGAGGACAATGAGGAACAAAGACCCTAGTGAACCCACAATGGACAAACAGTGTGAGTTAGAAATAAACATGTGTTGTTTTATGTCCCTGAGACTTTCCACTGTTAAGGCTGATACAGCAAACTTAGTTCTGCAAGGAAAAAAAAAAAGTAAAACAAAACAGTAAAGCAAGCAAACAAACAAATAAAAAACCCTTAGTCCTACAGGAGGGAAAAAGGAGAAGCAAACAAGAACAAACTTTGTAATGCTCTGCTGTAGCTCACAGAATAACCACAGTGGGCATATATTAGAGATACAATACTAAATAAAAATGTATTAATCTTTGTAACGATGTAGATGTTTTAACTACCAACAGATTTGGTAGTCTACTGAGAAAGCACAAAATTTCACTTTATGCTTTAACATTTTTATGAAAAATATCCGGATCCAAGATAATTTTGGAACAGCATTTCGATTTCATCTAGTCTTGTTTAACATTATTTGCAAAGTCTTTATTATTTATAAGGGTAAACAGAAGATTAATCTTGATTTATGATAAAACATCCTAACACATACTTAGACTGACATTTCAAATTGGTCATATTTTGTTGTGAACCTTTTATAACTCAACCTTTTATATTCCCAAGGCTAACACTTAGTTTCCTTCCTCATTGCCACTTTCTGATGTCACCCCACCATGGTGAAAAAACTCTCCCTCTGTGACCACATTATTTTGTAACATTGATTCTTTACACAATGGGCATCCTCTGCCTTGAAGTTTTCATTGCCGCCATTCCCATATGGATGATGACTCTCCAAGACTCACCCACATGTCAACTGCTCTGAAAAATCTTGGCCAAAATCTTTAGCAACAATTATCTCCTCCTTTAGATTCCCAAATCACTTTATGGCTACCTTTATTATGACACTTATTCCCCTTAATTATAATTTACCTGTTAATGTGTCTGTTCATTTTATTTTTGAATTCTAAGTGAGCTGAAAACATCTCTCACTGTATTATGTAGCTACAATATACTTGAATGATTGGGTGAAAGTGTCAAATTATAAATTGTTTCTGCCTGAAAATGTTGGATACTTAACAAAGGATACTTATGTTCATAATGCTTAATTTTTTTCTTAATCATCAAAGGGAAACAGGTTGTCAGCTTACTTGCTTTTATTTTTCCTGTCTCTATTCTGTTATACATGGTATTATAACACAAGGAAGTTTAGGGGTCCCTGGGTGGCACAGTAGGTTAAGTGTCTGACTCTTGGTTTCAACTCAGGTCGTGATCTCAGGGCCTTGAGATCAAGCCCCACATCGAGCTCTGTGCTCAGCATGGAGTCTGCTTGAGATTCTGTCTCCCTCTCCCTCTGCCTGTCCCCCTGCTCTCTCTCTGTCTAAAATAAATGGATAAATCTTGTAAAAAAGTAACACAGGAAGTTTAGGTATACTAGCATTTGAGTTTGCTGGACTATGCTTTGTAATCACTGATTAGAAAGAATATAAGGGGCCCTTAGAAGTCTTTACAGTTCTGTCCAGATTTCCCTTTGCAAACTTCTGACATGTGATTTATATTCCTTAGGTAATAAAGGAGCTTTCCTCAACTTTCTTCACAGCCAGCCTACCGAACCTCTTCATTCTCCATCTCTACCACTCCTGTGGGCAAGAACAAAAGCAGAAAAAAAAGCCAGGGACCAGAGATGCCTTTTCATGCTCTTAATCAAAGGCTAAACTTGGCACACACTCCAAGCAGCTCTCCCAAGTAGGGATGGTCCAGACCAGCTGGCTACCACAGCTAGCAAAAACAGAGCAACTATAAATTACTGCACCTACTCTAGATGCTAGGTCCCCAACCTGACAAAAAAAAAAAAAAAAAAAGGAGAAACCAAAAGGATTGACATCAGATGAGAGCGTGGAGAGATTGTTGTGGGGGCAAATATATGTTTACACATGTTCCGGTTTGGGAGCGGGGAGAAATGGCTTGAACACGCTTCAGGGGGCAGCGCTTCACAGAGGTTGGCATCAGTAAGACAGGGACGTACAAGCAAAATCCATCACTTGTGAATCTCAGGAAGTTACTTCACCTAATAAGCCTTCGTTTCTTCATTTATGAAGGTGAAGGGATCGTGATAGATTCCCCGTAATGTTGCTGAATTGATTCGGTGTGATACTGAACATAGAACATGGCACAGAGCTCATACCTCACTCCCATTGAGGCTTATGTGTTATTTGGCCCCTTAGACAAATACATAGGATCTGAGCCTTTGTTGTCAATCACCATTGGCATGACACTAGCAACTAATAATAGTTTGACTAGTTTGCTGTGTTGTGCTAATATGGGGGAAATAGCTGGGCTGGAATTTGGAAGAGGGGAATTTGAGGCATGGCTGAACCTCTAAGCAGCTCTATTATCCTTAACAAACCACTCTTCTGGCTTCGGTTCCCTCATCTTTAAAGGGGTTAAAGCAATTGGTCTCATCTGTTGCACTAAGGTTTGAATCTCTGGGATAAACCAGACTTTCTTATGTTGTATGCAGAATGAAGCGGTAGGAATGAGGGAGGTAGGAGGGAGTGGGCATGCTCATAAAACTGGTGTCACAGAGCAGAAGGTTGCTAGCCAACCAAGTTAAAATAGGCAAGCCCTGCTCACAGTAACCTGAAAGGCTTCAATGTGGCAACACCCATGAGCTGAATTTCTATTCAACAATGGATTTTGTCACCTTTCTCTCCTGTTAGATTTAAAATCTCCCAGCCCTCCACAAATTCTGATTTCAAAAGGCAAATATGGCTTTGGTGACAATTGCAAAATGCTTGCAAATCAGAGCCTCAATTCAGTGTCTTTTTAAGATCCCAGCAGAGATTGCCACTGCAAATAACATGACCTGTAAACCAAAGACTGTAGGATAAGGGGAACCCTGACTGTTAAAATGAAACGTACCTATAGCATGTTAACAGAGAGTTACAGGTCTGAAAGAAATTATAAACACGATGGAAGAAAGGAATAAAAAAAAAGAAGCGAAGAAGAAAAAGAAAGAAAAGGGAGGGAAGGAAAAGAAGGAGAGGAGAATGCATTATTGAAGGGGAATTCCTGGAATAGGAAGTGCCTTGCTTGTTTGGCCAAGTCGAAAAAGTACCACTTAACTCCAATTTTCAGAGAAAGGGATGGGGGTTCATGCATATGCTACTTAATAATTTTATACCATTAAATGTATCTGGACATCAATGATTTTATTTTCAAAAGACAGACTTTTAATATTAACACTGAAGGCGTATTATAAAGTTCATCAAGTACCTTTAAGGAATTTTAAGGAAGCTCCACTGTCAGTTGAATCCAGATGGTGACCACGGATCTGCTTAAGGTCAGTTGTTGTTTTAAGTTTGGGTAAGATCATGGGGCCAGAATTAGACTTCTTGGCCTAGAACTTAACTCCTTTTTTTGTTTATTTATTTAATTTCAATATAGTTAACATCCACTGTAATATTAATTTCAGGTATTTAATAGAGTGACTCAACACTTTCATACATCACCCTGTGCTCATCACAAGTGTTCTCTTAATCCCCTTTACCTGTTTCAATGATTCCCTCCCCCCCACCCCCAGCACCTGTCTCCCCTCTGGTAACCACCAGTTTGTTCTTTATAGTTAAGAGTCTGTTTTTCTCTTTTTTTTCTTTGTTCATTTGATTTGTTCCTTAAATTTGACATGAGTTAAATCATATGGTATTTGTCTTTCTCTGACTTATTTCACTTAGCATTATACCCTCTAGATCCATCCATGTTGTTGCAAATGGCAAGATCCCATTCTTTTTTATGTCTGAGTAATACTCCCTTGTATATATACACCACATCTTCTTTATCCATTCATCTGTAGATGGATGCTTGGGTTGCTTCCATATTTTGGCTATTGAAAATAATGCTGCAGTAAACATAGGGGTCTGTATATCTTTTCAAATTAGTGTTTTCATATTCTTTGGGTAAATACTCACTAGTAGAATTATTGGACAATATGGTAATTCTATTTTTAATTCTGAGGAACCTCCGTACTGTTGTTTTCCATAGCCAACTCCATTCTTTTCTAACCATGTGAACTTTTGCAAACTACTTACCCTATCTTCAGCTTAGTTTTCTTATTGCCAAATGGGGATAATTAAAGCATTCTATATCACAGGTTTTAGTGAAGTAATACATAAAACAATTCATAAAAGCACTTAACATAGTAGGGACATAGTATGTACTCAATAAATATAAGCTGTAATTATTAGCAGAGCTCTAATTCAGATATTTTTAAATGTTATGTATTTTGTTATAAAATATGTATATACATCAACTCATCAGCTATAGATAAGGCAGACCGTACCACTGACTTAATGACTTTATTTTAACTAGATTGAAACTATTTTCTCCAACATTGCTACCTTATAGAGCGAAGCCAAGGAAACCACTGGATTATTAAGCCTTGAAGGTGTACCTTCACAAAGATTTTCTAAAGCTCCTTGATTTTTTTTTTAAATTTCTTTTTAAAGATTTTATTTATTTATTTGACAGAGAGAGACACACAGTAAGAGAGGGAACACAAGCAAGGGGAGTGGCAGAGGGAGAAGCAGGCTTCCCACGGAGCAGAGAGCCCGATGCGGGGCTCGATCCCAGGACCCTGGGACCATGACCTGAGCTGAAGGCAGACGCTTAACGACTGAGCCACCCAGGTGCCCCTAAAGCTCCTTGATTTTTGAAGAGACCAAGCTTATTCCATCCTTGCTCTTTAGAGTCTTACTTTTAAGGACATTATCTTCCCCACTGTGCAGTGGATCTATATCCCTGACCTTGGAGCAAAGGGGCAAGAATATTAAACATTTCCACACAACCACCAAATAGAAAGCAACAGACTGTCATCTCTCTCTAACCCCACTAGAAGCACTCCACCTACTTCCAGCACCACCATGCAGCCCTAAAAGACTGTGCCGTATATTAACTAGCTCAAAGACACAGAAAATAAGTGGTGATATTAATAACAACAACAACAGCCACCACTTAATATACACTGGGTAGTTCTTTAATACATTTATGTAAAGATTACCTCATTAAACAAGGTTACAAGGTGATATGCCATTATTCCCACTTTATACACGGGGAAGTTAAGGCTAAGAAGAGAAGTAAACAGTTCTGGGGGTTCCACAGCTCGAAATTGAGGAAACCAGAGCCCTGAAGCCACTAGGATGTTCCCTCTCCCATTTTCTTGGATTTGCCTCAATAATCCATTAGGAATTCAGCCGAGTTTTCCTGTTCCCCAGGGAAGGCTTCCTCCAATTACATTTTCTCTCTTCATCCATTTTACTTATGGCCTCTATCACTGACACAAGGTTTCTTTTATCTTTGTTAATGATCTATTGCTTCCTTGTGGAGTTTCCATTGTGTGCACAGTTGTTTCTGGAGTTTAAATTCACATCCATTTCTTCCTCAGCCTCACACTACCTTTTAAACAAACTCCTTACCTGGTTTTATACTTGTATTTGCACATCATTCAGAAAATGAATTTTCCTCCTCAATCTGGGACTCAGCCATAACGCCTATATGCAGGACCTTCTATTCCTGGCTTCCTTGATAATTGCATCTCTATAGAATATTATTATTTGACTGCAATATGTAGGACATGAAATATACAAGATAACTAACTGAATCAAAAACCCTGAAAGACTGTTCATAAGATGTTCAGTGCTTCCATTTTCACCATTGAGCTAATTAGTTTTTTTGTGATTACTGTTTATGAACTCAACCCAGTACAGGCAAATAACATACTGCAGAGGATACTCCTGAAGTGACAGGTCACACGAAGCATCCTATGGAATGAATGCAAGCTACTCATGGGGATGAAACTGAGGCAAAGCCAAGCATCCAGTGCCAGAAAAAATGAATTCTCATCTCCTGACCCCCTTCCCGTCGATGCAGAAGCCTCCAGTTCCCTTGTCACAAAGCTGTTCTCCAGGGAACAAAGCCTGTTTCTGTTGAGGCGGGTGCAGCTACCAGCAAAGGAAGCCCTCACTGTGATTCAAGGGCAGTTTAGACGCGCTAGAGGCAAAGGAAGCAATTTTGACAAAGAATAGCAAGAGCTATCTATACAAATATAGAACAACAACATAAAAAAGCATAAAAGGTATTGATAATTAATTTAAAATACCATAAGGAAACCATAGCTAAAGTGAGGGGGAAAACAGAGCCTCAACAAAGACAAATGAACTGCCGAGGTCATGAAAGCAAATGCCCCAACACTTTGGACTGCAATTGCAATGCCCTAATTTTTTCCTGTAATTATGGTTCTACTTATCCCATCTTAGATTCATAGAAAAAGTTGAGTGGATAGGGAATTATTTCATGCTGGGAATACAGAAATAAGTTTGAACAAATTGCCCATTTGTGATTATTTAAATAAAACATCATAATTGGAATATGTTGGTCGATAAAGGCATTTTTTTCCTTCTTTCTCTTTTGTATAAGAACAATACACTAAATGCTATCTTGATTTTTTTTTTTTTAACTGCATTTCTGTAAATACAGTATTTAATGCCAGGTGCCCCCTCAATTTTACATTGTGATAGGCTACATAAAAGGAGGAGTAAATGCACTCCACGTTGTTTTCCACACCACTTGGGTTCCGACAAGTCATTAAGAACATTCTCTGCTTGGGTATTGTCTTCTATGATAATTATAGGCAGCTTGACACAGTGGTGCTCACATTTAACGGGTCTCACTTTTACCACATTTATTCCAACCACGGTTCCCTTGCTGGTTACTTTTACATCCACTGTTTTCAGAGACTCTTTAAAAATACATCTTTCAAATGGAAGAGGTTCTTCTTCTCTTTTACCCAAAACAAAATATACTCTCTTTTGCTCTCAACAAAGAAAAAGATAATTTTTGGTTATCTTATAAGGACAAAACTTTCTGTATTGAAACCGAATCCTTCTCAGGTATGGCTATGGAAGTGCAGACTCCCCGTGTCATCACTCCTGCAGGCAGGGAGTGGTCATATTAGTCTTATTTTTTATGCACCATCTATCTATCTTTCGATCTTGAAAAAGTCCCTAGTTGACTGGACTTCGAAGCTTTTAGATATACATTTTTGAAATAATTTATTTCAACTGGCATTCAGGTCGAATTGAAGGAGTTATTTTTTCATAATATCCTTCATTATATAATAAATGCAAAGTATGATTTAAAAGCCTATTGTGAGCAAAGTTTGGGTCTACACATTGGAGAAGACATGAAGAATGCAGTCTAATCCCTGCCCTCAAAATTAAGGGGGAGACACAGATAAAAACATATGAATGCCAAATTAGAAGTGCCAGAAAGATGCTGCAGACCCTAAAGTTACAGGAATGATGAGGAAACAGAAATGATGGTGGGTAGTGGAAACATGAACTGTTGCTGACCCCTTGTTCTCAGACTTAGGTAGGAGTATGAAAGAATTAAACCACAGAAGTCAGCTACTATTTTGTCTTGGATCTTGTTGGACAATACTTGGTGAGTGAACGTACTAGATGTCCACGATGCCCCATCTCTGCTTGAATCTCTCTTATGACAGGAAGACCACTCTGTCACAGCTCCACCTCTCTGCATTTTGAAAGTTCTTCCCTGTATGGAATTGGAACTATGAGTATTCTGCTTCTACCCCAGGGGCCACATGGATTATGCCTATGTAGTCAAGAGCATGAGATCTGCAGTCAGAGAGACTGGGTTCAAATGCAGATCTTGAAGACAACTCTCTGGTGTTCTCTTTCCATGATGTTCTTTTATACCATCAGGTAACAATGTTTAGAGAGGTGACACGCTCAAGATCATATGTCTGGTTGATGACAGAAATATAGTAAGAACTGAGATATCCTAAAAATCCAGTGACTTTGGGGTGCCTGGGTGGCTCAGTCCTTTAAGCATCTGCCTTCTGTTCAGGTCATGATCTCAGGGTCCTGGGATCAGGCCCTGCATCGGGCTCCCTGCTCAGTGGGGAGCCTGCTTCTCCGTCTCCCTCTGTGATCTCTCTCGCTCTCACTCTCTCTCAAGTAAATAAATAAAATCTTAAAAAAAAAATCCAGTGACTTTGTCATTATGAAACAATTCAGGAAAATTCCAAGTATTTTAGCCAGGAAAATAACGTTTTTGGTTTTTTTTTTTTTTCCTATAATAAGTAGTATCACAGGATTTAAGGTAGACTTTCATAATCCAAATGACTAACTGACTCAAATGCTTTGTGAGAATTAGGGCTATGAAAAACTAAACAAATTGTCTTAATGAGGAGGAAGCTCATTAAAACCAACAGTGATCTCTACTCTCAGTAAGAACCCATGATTTCCATCCTCCATATTGCTTTCTCTTCTTTCCATTTCCGTTTTCAAAACTGAAGTTTGAACATTTGACATATACCACATAGCTGGATTAATTTAGTAATTTCCTAATAGATTTTTACTAATTCCAAAGTCTACTCACTCCTACTTCCTCCTTCACACCATTCCTCAAACTATTAACATAAAACACAGGACAGAATTTGCCATCTTCCTTTTCTTGAACCCCAAATATCTATAGGACCATGTCCAAGCCCTTTGACAAGCTATTTAAGATTCTTTCAAGGAGTCCCAAATCTACTTACCCATACTCTCACACTGAGAAAGGCTATTATTGCACAAAGTCAATAAACTCATATTCCTGATATTTCAAATGGTCAATAAACTTTAGCAATGATAAAATTTATCCTGAAAGGCACTTACTCCTTCTGCAACTATTGTCATTTGTTTATTCACTCAACCAATGTGCATTGATCATTATTACAGACAAAAGGGATATGGTAATGAAATAAAAGAAAAAATCAAGAGACACCAGTCTCAATGAATTTCTCTTTTAGTGGGGAAACAAGCAAAAAAACTAAAAAAAATAAATAAAATATATACTTTGTTAGGTACTGAGAAATACTAAGGAGAAAAATAAAACAGAGATAAAGGATACAGTATATCAGAAAGAAGGGTTTGAAAATGTAGGTAGACAACCAGGGAAGATCTCAGTGCAAAGGTAATATTTGAGCCAAGAGCCAAAGAAAGTGAAAGACTGCTTCAAGTGTTTACCTATGGAATTCCATCTTGAAGGGATAGCAAAGAGAAATGAATAGCATGAGGTGGAGGCATTACTATGTTTTGAAATCAGGGAGGCCAGTGTGGCTAGTTTAGATTGAGAGGGGAGGACACTAGCAGGAAATTGATTCAGGGGCTCACATGGGAGAAGAACATTTAGGGGCTTGTAAATCATATTGAGAATTTTACATATTTTATTGAATGATATGGAGGACTACTGGAAAGCTTTGAACAGGGAAATGAGACTGATTATTTTTTTAAACGGGATTACACTTGATGCTGAGACAAGGATAACTCCAAGTTTTTAGCTTAAACATTGTAAGAAGGAAAATACAACATCCCATTATATCCAGTGACTGTATTTGTAAAACCTTGGGTTGTATCCATTTTTATCCATCTACACTCTCACTAGCTTAGCCTAAACCACCATCATTTTTTATCTAATTTAAAACAGTATCATCATAAATGGTTTTCCATCATTAGCTCTTGTCCCCACTTAATCAATTCATTTTGCAGAAATTAGGATGATCAGTTAAATATATGAGGCCCTGCAAAGGCTTAGCTATTGATTTAGAATATAACTTAACTCTTTATGGCCTGAAATGCCTTACCCTATTTCGCCATGTTCTCCCTTTCTAGTATCATCTCTCTGGCATTCCGACATATTCTGGAACTCTTTCTCATCTCTAGACCTTTACGTAGTTGTCCCCCTACCTAGAGGTTGCCTTTCCTCCTAGTCTTTTGAAATGGTAGTGCCTTCACTTCCTTCTCATTTCAGATAGCTCCTCAGGGAGGCTTTTTCTGAACATGCTATCTAAAGTCTGTCACTCCCTATTCTTTTATTATACGCCATTCATTCATTCATTGATTTAACTGATATTTATTAAGTGCCTATGTACCAGATACTGTCTTAAGCACTATTCTTTTCTCATTGCATTTATTCTAATTTGTGACTATATTTCATATTTAATTCGTGCCTTCCCAACTGGACCCCAAAGTCCTTAAGTGTAAGAGCTGTGTGTGTTTTGTTCACCACTGCATTTTTTTTTTTCTGATACGTGATAGGTAATCAAAAAATATTTGTAGAATACATGAATAATGTTATTTAGAATTTGTTGGTTTCTCCTTTAGGCTTCTATAGTAGAAATTATTTCATTAAAATTTCATATCATAGGTAATTATCAATAGCTCTTTCTTCAATAGCATGTACTTAATCTGAGACAGAAACTATTACTTTATCATTACTGTATCTTTCAAAAAGACTAGCTTAGTAGTTTCATAAGTATAAACACTTCTTGAATTGAAATGATGACTGGGTAGAACTCTGAGGTTTTCCCCAGGATCTCAACTGAATGTGTCTTGGGAGACTTGACTTTATTCCATTTTAAAATGATATGTATAAAATTACGAAGATTCTTGGTCAGTTCCAGAAGTATAATAACAAAGTAGATGCACTTTCCATGTTTCAAATCTAAGGGCTTCCCATTATAATTTCAAAAACTACAGAACCTCTAGAAGCCTACAGAATATGTTCTGCTTTCTTCACCAAATTCATCTTGTGGCACGATCTTCCTCCCTCATTCATGAAGGCCCAGCTACATCGGCCTTTCTCTTGTCCTGAACGGAGTACCTTCCCCCCTCAGGTTGGTACACTGACCATTCCTCTACCCAGAATGCTCTTCGGCCCTATCCCCACAGCGCGGGCTTCTGTTCCTCATCCTCCAGGTTCCAGTTCAAATGTCACCTTTTAGAGAGGTCTTTGCGGAAAGCTCTGTGTAAAGAGTCCTTTCCTTACTCCTCCCCAAAGTGCTCTATAAGATCTCTATTTCTTTTTTTTTCCCCTTAACAACACTAACTGAAATTATTTTATTTATTTACTTACAAAGTCATGGTTGATGTCCTTACCATAGAATATAAGTTTAATGCAGCACAAATCTTGGTTTGTTCACTATTAAGATCTTCTGTGCCTAGAACAATGTCTGGCATATAGTTGAATGGGCATAACAAATATTTTTTAAATGAATGAATTAATGCATACATAATAAAAATACTCCACTAGCATTATTACAAATAGCCAATGTACAACTCTTGTGTGTAAGCCAAAATCCACAAGATGGAATTAAGAATAGAAAAGTAGAACAATTCTCAACTCTAACCTGGAAGTCATATAAGTCCCCTTGTATGGGATGTTATTCAAGGAAGAAAGGAGGTTTCCTGGGGTGAAGGGTGATAGACCCTAATATGGGCAATTAGTTACTAGATTTGCAGAATTGGGCTTTTCTCCTCTATGGGTCTCTAGGAACCAGCACATTTCCTGGCTCAAAGGAAATCTACAATAGATGCTCGTTGAATTGATCTGAAATTAGAACAAAAACCTGCAGTAGGACATTTGCTGCTATAAACTCCAGCATCACTCAAACTATATTTAAACCATGTTTACTTATTTATAAGTATCATTTAAATAGATGAATATAAATTCTTGTCAGCTAATTTCCAGTGATTTACTGAAATGCTCTATTTAAAAATGTCAAGTGGCCATTAGCAGTAAACCTCCAAGAATTTATCTGCCATAATATTCCTACTTAAACATTGTCATTGCGTTATTTCATTTTATTGGTTTATTTTTAAAAATCTTTCTGAAACTGTTGAAAGTTCCTAATAGCAATTCATTCTCAATTTAAGGTGATTAAAATACATAGAGCAGGAATGGGAGGGAAACCCTCTACAGAGTTACTAAACATTACTATACCTAATTGCCAGCAGGGGCTGCTAGAGCCAGGCATGAGCTTAAATAATGGTGGAAGGTGCAGTTTTTGAAATTTGACATTTTACGCCAAATTAGGCCAAATTCAGTCCATCTCGACCCTTCTGGAGAGCTAGAGAGAAGTTACTTGGCATCTTACTAAGTTCATCCTGTTTCCTTTATCTGAAAACTTATTTCAATCATCTTTCTTAAGATCAATTTACCTTGTCATACCTATATGATTAATATCTTAAGGCACTACAAATAAAATGAAAACCACTTACAGTCATATTTATTTATATTTCATATTTATTTAAATAATATCTTCCTTGGTTCTACCCAAATACAGTGTGGGTCAAATAACTGTTAATTCTCCCATTTCTGTCTTTCTGTATGTGGCAGATAGAGAAGGATGAAATCCTGTACGCTCCCATATCTGCGGTTGAGAGTTTTATGATCAAATTAGAGTTCTCCTTGGAGAATCTCATGTCCATGATTACGAGCTCAAAATGCACAGGTTAGAATATTTAGAAAAAAATAGCTATCCTTCTTTAAGTGGAGACTTAATTGGCAAAGAAGAATCCACTTGTTTCTGAGGAGTACAAATTGTGAAATAGAAAGCAATCGCATAGCTCTGGGTGCCCTGCTGTTTGTAAATGCTAAACACCAACAACAGTGTGCTTCTCTTCTAGAGCGCATACACCTGTATGACTCACAAATGAGGTGTATAACTGAGCTGTGGATGGAAGCTACGATGGCTCATATAACGGCTAACACTGATTGAGTGCCTACCACGGACCAGTCACTGTATTTAGTACTTCCCATAATCTATCTCTCCTCTCCACAACAACACTTCAAGGTAAATATTATCATCATTTCACCATGAAAAAACCCAGGGCTTACAGCTGGGTGACTAACTTACTCGAGGTCACAATCTAATAGGATCACAGCTAAGAAGAATTCAAACTCAGATCTTTCCGACCATTACACCAAAGGTTCTCTAACTTGGTCTTGTAGCAGAATAGTTATATGGGCCTGTTAAGACCCAGATCACTGGGCCCCATTTCCACAGTTTCTGATCAGTTGATCTTGGGTGGGGCCTGATGATTTGCATTTCTCTCAAGTTCAGAGGTAATGACTTCGCTGGTCCCAGATCACACTTGGACAACTATTGTCCTACATCATATCATGTTCTTGGTTAGAATGTAAAACCTTGTAGTAAGACCAACTGAATACTGGTCTTACTCCAGGAGTTTTATATATACTTCCATGAAATTTAAGATACATCAATATAACATATATCAAAATATTTATAGGTATTATCTCTGGAATTTCAGCTTTTGTTATACTCTTCTAAATTGTTTGACTTTTAAAAATTCAGCACATATAATTTTTAATTTCAGCAAATAGAAAGCTGATTGCATTTAGGAAAAAATAAAACAAAAAACCTCCCAAGTGTGACATTTACAGAGGTGTCAACATCTCAGCACCTTTCCTAGGGAGGAGAATACATACACACATGTTATATACATATATATGCAATACATGTGTGTGTGCATGCACACACACACCCTTATCTACAAAAAAAAAAAAAAAAGATAAAAGCTCAGTTTTCAGCCCAACGTCCGCAGTAAATTCACTGTTTCAAATCTTCTTTTCTTTATCTGTACATTGAAAAGATAGGGCTAGAATCATACATCTCATAGTTAGAGGACTTTTAAAAGACTAGATAGTCTCAAAGTTCAGTCCAGCTCTATACAGTGTACTAATGTAAATCCTCCTCTCAGGGTTTGAAGGAGAAAAAGGCCAAATATCAGGTACTTTTCTATGTGAGGGTCATTTAGATGAGACCAGAACAAACTGAAGGGTGTTCAACAAGGTGCTTATAGTTTCAGGGCCACTCGATCAAAATGCCCCCACTACAGTTTTGCATTTTTAAATGATATCATATTACATAATGATAGCACATGACCATTTCCATTCTGCAAATTATGCCAGCTAAAGGAAATACCCTCGTATTTATGAGATGCTTAGTGCATCTGTCACCATGGCCTTATGGCCTAAATCAAAGTGATCGGAGCTATTAAAATGATTTCCCTATTTGGCTGAATTTTAAAGACTATAGTTTTGAAGTCAGTGGCAGATGACCTACTAATGGTATTTAATGGTTCTCTCAACAAATTGTGAAGTACCTTGAATGACCCACTAGTTAAGTACATAAAAGGCAAATTCCAGCTTGAACCATCGAATCCTTCATCCCATCCTGTTTTTCTTTTGGGCAACAGTGCTTTATTTTCCACCTTCAAAGAGGAATGGGGAGAGTAACAAAGGGAGTGAAAGGGGAATTAAAATTTCTTGAGAACCAGCCTAAACATTTGATATGAACCATGGTATTTGATCTTCACAACACTACAGAAGAAGAAAATTTTAATCTTCATTTTGCAAATGAGGGAAAGGTAAAGAGAATTTGCATAACTGAGGTCACTTAGCCAGGGAGTAAGGCAGTGAAATTTGAATGGGATCTATCTTCTTCTAGAGCCCAAGTGTTTTCATGATGTTTCCCAGAAAGAGAAAAATGCTGACATTCCCTCTCCATGATGTAGATGGCTAAAAGGGACAAGAGGAGATCCGAGTCTGCTGAGGCTGAGATATAACACACCGTAGGCCCTTTAGAGATGCTCTTTGTTGGGGGGGGGGTGTTTATTTGTTTTTCATAAATATTTTGCAGCACTTGAATGAATGAGCATCATAAACAAGTAAATCAAAGAGAGTCAAGAAGACATAAAAGCCAACGCAAGAGATTCAATGTCCAGGCTGACTTTAAGGGGAAAGAAACCAATAAATGCCACCTGGAGCTGAAATACAAGGAAAGCATAACACAAAGAAGGCATGGATAACAGAATAACTTGGCCATCCCAGACTTAGCTGCCTTTATTCCCTTCTACCTTAGCAAACAACCTAATCATTGGCCTAGAAACAAGGAGCAAGCAGTTGGCAGAGCAACCAAAGTCAAGGAAAGTCAGAGCAGACAAAGTCCTGGCAAAGAATCTTCTCACCCCAGGAGCTGTGATAAATCCTGCAAGGCTCATGTCGGCAAAAAGGGAAGAAAAAAAGTCCCCACTCCACATAACATTAACTTCAGTATAACTTCTGGGTGATCCCTTCCTATCAGCCTCCAGATAGAAAACAGGAAAAAGCAGGCTGGAGAGAGAGAAACTTTAAGAATGACACACATTTCCTTTCCCATGCTGGTGCGAATGCCCCCAAAATGCCCTATTATTTTTTCTTTGCCTGTTTTGATGCATTAGCCAAATAAATGAGTTTGCATTTTACTCCTGGATTACATTTTTTTTTCATTTTGTGAATATGGATCACTGCTAGAATTGTCATATAATCTCTAGTAAAGAGCATCAGTTTTTAAAAATAAGTCTTTTTGACTTACATAGCAACTTTCTAGTTCCTTCTTGCTTGAAAATGGAGAATTTATTTCAGGGGCTCTAAATAATGAGAGAGGAGGAGCTATTTATCCTAAGCAAGTGAGTTAAAAGAGTAAAACAGGGAATCAGGATTGCAGATGTGTTCCAGATGTCTTTTTGTCAATAGAGGAAGAGGTCCCTCTAAAAGTAAAAGGGATACTTGAAAATGAAGGTCTGAACCACCCCAAAAAGAAGCTGTTCCTATAGGGCTACACCCTGAATGATCTGCTTCCGTGTCCACCAAAAGATACAGCAAGAACTGCGATGTGCTTTAAGACAGGATTCATCTGTATATTTAAGAATCTATTTATTCAGGTTTTTTCCTGAATGAAGTGCATTTACTTTTTGAGCCCTAACTATATTTTGGTGGGTTGATTTTTATACTGGCTAGAACAGTTTCAATCCATCCATTTTTTCATACACATATTATTTCCATTAGACTATAATAAACCTATCCACTCAACAAATATTTTAGTGAGCATCACGTATGTGCCAAAAGACAAACACTATTAAGATAGACTGAGGACTTGTATCTTACTTGATTTTGATTTTTCTTCATATAATAAAAAGAAAATAACAGCAGTACTTAATTCATAGGGCTTCTGTTTGAATCAAATTAGATTATACAAGCAAACTTCTTAGCTTATGGCCTGAAGTAACGTAAGTGTTCAACAGTTATTAGCTATTATTATCACTAGCAGAGTGCCTGGCAGACACCAGGGGTTTAATAGATATTTGCAGAGTGAATGATCAAAGACTGGTTGCATATAGTATTTACCATGGTAGTGACCTTGCTCATTACAACTGGTTATATGGCACTAAATGGTCCCTTGGTTCAGCCATTTAATAGGTTTTGGGTAGGTTTGCATATAAAGTGAGGTAGATACTCAAGTCATGCTATTTCCAAACACTTAAAAAAATCCAGTTAATTTATATGTTGGTATTTATGAGAACCATGTGCAATAGCACAAATCACACCAGAATGGAGAAAACCCAGCACCTGACAGGATTTTTTCCTCCAAATAGATGCAGGACATTGGAAAAGTCACTTCCTGGACTTACCTGAACATTTCTTTTTTGACTATAAAATGAGGAGGGTTAGACTAACTCTTGATGTTTCCTTCTAGCATTAACTGCCTGTAATTCTAAATCATTTTCATAGTGAGATTCCGTAAGGCCTTTAGAAAATGCAGATGGGGAAGTCAAATCTCCTTTTGGTTTTCCCTCTATAGCTTTCCTAGGCTGTACGGGTAAATGTAATTAACATAATTACATTTATGTAATGATCAATAATGATCATTGCTAACATGGTCTGAGGACTTCTAAATGCCAGGCAGCAAGTTAAGTGCCTTTCCATGTATTTTTTCATTTAACACTAACAACAAGCCAATATAAAGTACAGATGCTCCCTGACTTACAATGGCTTGACTTAAAATTTTTCCACTTTCTGATGGTGAGAAAGCATTCAGTAGAAACCATGCTTCAAATTTTGAATTTTGATTGATTCCCGAGCTAGTGATATGTGATACAATATTTCCACATGATGCTGGGCCGCAGTGGCAGCTGCAGGCCCCAGTCAGCCACGTGATCACGGGGGTAAACGACCAATACACTTACAACCCTTCTGCACCCAGACAACCATTCTGGTTTTCAGTTTCAGTACAGCATTCAATAAATTCCATGAGATAGTCAACACTTTTTATAAGATAGGGTTTGTGTGAGATGATCATGCCCAGTTGTGGGCTAATGCAAAAATTTTGAGCATATTCTGAGTTTAAGATAGGCTAAGTTATGATGTTCAGTAGGTTAAGTGTATTAAATGCATTTTCAACTTAGTGATCTTTTCAACTTGATATGGGTTTATCAGGACGTAACCCCATGGTAAGTCGAGGGAGATCTGTATTATTAATATCTCCATAAAAAAACAAAAATAAAGTGAAACTTAGAGAAATTTACTAACTTGCCTATAGTCTTATAGCTAAAAAGCAAATCTAGGACACCTGACCTCATAGTAAATATACTTAACTACAGTGTATTTTACAACAACGAAACAAATTTCTGCCTGTCCCACAAAAATACTCTTGGTCTCAATCTCCTTTTGGTCCTTAATGAAGTAAAGTCATCACTCTAAATTAGCCAACTGTATACAGATTGATAAATAGGTATCTAAATTTCTGAACATGTATGGGTGCGATTTGCTTGTATGCATGAGTGTACATATGAGTCCCCCCTCCCCAGACAGGTGCAGTGTGGATACTGACATTCCAATTTCCCATACAAGAAAGCCTTAATGGACAAGATGCCTTTACAAGACATAGCTAATGATTCTACCGAGAAACTACCTTTTTATTCTTCTCCAGTTGCTCCTCTCTTCCTCAACTTAATGGAAGTTGCAGTCAGTCTAGGCTGACAGTCTCAAAAATGTAGTTTACAATTTAAAAAAAAAAAATCACTTTCTAAATAAGTCTCACATGTACAGGTCCCACTTGTTAGATTTGAGTCACAAAGCAGTTGATAAGTTGGGGACACTCAGGAGAACATGGAATATCACAAACAGGGACCTAATTCTCTCAACTGGCTAGTGAGGCTGTGTGGGGAGAGAAGGCGAATGTTTCTTGAAATGAGATGCCTCTACACATAATTTCTAAATAGAAATCTTTTTGGCTCAGCTGCCATTGGAAAAGTAGTTAGGCCCTATTCTTACAATATATCAGCAGAGGCCTTAAAGTTAATTACAGCCTTATATTTACTCTGACTCTATTATACAGATGAAAAGAAGATGGTTTAATCACTGAGGTGGTTTTAAGGTGCAGTTATCTCATTTTATTCATGCTGTGGGAAAAACACACACACGTTTGTATTTAAGAAGGGAAAATAATGAACTACTTCATCTATTCTTCAATTCCATGACATACCTTAAGTGAATCCATGTTATTAGAGCCACCTAAGGTATGTAGTAAAGCATTTGTTTATTTCTCTAACACGTAACATATTTAAGAGTCTTCCATCCTGAAATGGTTAATTTCAAACTTTCCCAAGGTAGTCTCCTCTGAGCCCCATTACCAACATATGATTGTCACTGCAACATGGCTTTCCTGACATGTTGGTGTTAAAAGGCAGTGACAGAGCTAACAGGAGAGAACCAGAGCCGTTTATATATACTGTAGAACTACACTGACATCCAAAGGAACACGCCATCTGCATTCTATGTTGCTGCAACCTACTGAACTGTGGGTTTGCAATTTCAGAATTCAGAATGTCATGCCCGGCTCCACTTTAGGGAGCTCCCACAGCTGCTACTTTTGCTTCCCTGCCTTCAGAATTCTGATGCTGAAGTTAATATGTGAGGACATCCTTGTGTAGTGATGGAGACATGGCAGTAGGGCATGCTAGAGTACCATATATTTTTATGTATTTATTTATTCAAGCTGTGTGGCCTTTTTTCCCCCCTTTCCCTTTGCAACTTATCAACCTGAGCCCTCAGACGCTCACACCCACACAATGATCTCAGCAGGCAAGAAGGAAAAGCAAAAGCAAATGCACTTTAGGAAAGAACAGGAAACTGACACTGAAATGGCCATTACTGGGCATTTCAATTTTACCTGTGGTTTCAGCTTCTGCTCAAAGTGCATGCAATGAATGTGGCCTGATTACCTTAATTCAGTGATATTGGCAATAATCACAATGACAGGCAGTGCCTAAGAGATTGCCCTTGACAGCAGAGTCACAGAAACGGAGGTATGGAGAATTTCCGTTCAGCACAACACACAAAAGGAATAATGGACAGACGCTCAGGGATCTATTTCCTGGTAGAAGCATAGATGGTGAAAGAGCTGAATTCACTTTGTGATTAATAGTAGGGTTGATGAGTTGATCTTTCACTGGTCTCTTCCAGCATTTTTACTCTCAATACTATGGGAGGATAAAAGAAGAGCTGAGATATAGAATGACCACAGAGAGAGTTTACTGCTGATTTAGCCTAGTAGGAAAAAAGAAACTTTTAAAATATGAGTAAGAATCAAATATGAAAATAAAATCAACTGATTTTAAAGGCAAAATACCAAGGGCCATTCCCTGGATAAGAAGAATCATGAGCCTATGGAAAGGATCCTTTCTGGTTATATTATGGACTGCTAAGGGGAAGGAGATTTTCTGCCATTGATGACCATGCCGTTTAAGTTAGGGAAATCTACTGGGTCAGGGGGTTTGGAGATGGGATGAAGGTCAAGGATTAACGGTACCCCAAGTCATCGACATAATGGGAAAAAATAGCCTAAAAAGTAACCGATGGATGATGAGAAAACAGCTATAAGAACACATTGATAATAACACATTGATAATACGGGGTGTGCAGAGGAAGGGGGGTATCACCACAGGACACTCTTTATTTTATATATATATATATATATATATATATATATATATATATATTTTTTTTTTTTTTTTTTTTTTTTGCAGCACTCTCAGAATGGAGCACTGGGTATTATACGCAAGCAAACAATGAATCATGGAACACTACATCGGGGTGGGAGGGATGGGGTGGCTGGGTGATAGACACTGGGGAGGGTATGTGCTATGGTGAGCACTGTGAATTGTGTAAGACTGTTGAATCACAGACCTGTACCTCTGAAACAAATAATACATTATATGTTAAAAAAAAAAAAAGAAGAAGATAGCAGGAGGGGAAAAATGAAGGGGGGGACATCGGAGGGGGAGATGAACCATGAGAGACGATGGACTCTGAGAAACAAACTGAGCGTTCTAGAGGGGAGGGGGGTGGGGGGATGGGTTAGCCTGGTGACGGGTATTAAAGAGGGCACGTTCTGCATGGAGCACTGGGTGTTATACGCAAACAATGAATCATGGAACACTACATCAAAAACTAATGATGTAATGTATGGTGATATAACATAATAAAAAAAAGAAAAAAGAATTAAAAAAACTAATGTAATGTATGGTGATTAACATAACATAATAAAATAAAAAAAAAGCGTGACTATTTATAAGGATGCTTTACCTCTGGCCTACACAGCATGAGCATCAGAACTCTGACTGCAATTATTAATTGAAATTCACTTGTTCCATGCTTCTCTTCATTGTAATATCTCAAAAAATTCTTTAAAAAACTTTTAAAAGATAGGAAAATATTAGTTGGGATTAACTAACTTCACTCAACCTGATACCACCCCCACCCCCCAGGATTTACTGAAGTTCACTTGAGCAATACACTCCAGAACACACATACGTGTGAGTACATGTATGTGTGTAGATACGTACTTGTGGCTAGGCATTCCTAGACATATACATAACATATGTATATCCACACCTAACTGAAAATCATATACAGTGAGCTTCTCCAATCTGCCTCTGATCCCTTCTCAGAAAGAAATGAAGGGACACTTAGAGGAAGCTACAGGATCCATCTTATCTTCAGTTTCACTGGTTGCCATTAACCTGCATCACTTTCTGCAGAATGTCATGGTCCCCAAACTGCATCTCCTTATATACGACTCGATACTGGAATGGTCATGTGTTTGTATCAGATTTGATATGACAACTAGAGTTTGGGCAGTTTCTCCATCTGTGATTTTCCACAATTCATTTGTTCATTCCTTCACTCAGCAAATAGTTACGAAGCATGCATTAGAGGACAGGCATTGTTCTATCAGGTCCTAAGGGTACATAGTGATTAAGAGATAAAAACAAGGGGCGCCTGGGGGGCTCAGTCAGTTAAGCATCTGACTCTCAGCTTCACCTCAGGTCATGATCTCAGGGTCCTGTCAGGCTCCCAGGCTCCACACTCAGCGCAGAGTCTGCTTTTCTCTCTCCCTCTGCTCCTCCCCCTAATATCTCTTTCCCTGTAATAAATAAACACAATCTTTTTTTAAAAAAAGATAAAAACAAAAACAAACAACCCCCCCCCAAACTGTGCCCTTATGGAGTTTACATTCCTATGTATATAGACTAAGCACACATTAGAATATAAAGCATGAAGCAGGATAAAGGGAAATAGGGAGTGAGTGCCAAGCGGGTTAGTGCAGCTTTTAGTTTTTACAGAGTAGGTAGGCATGTAACCAGGGATGGTCTGCCCACTTCAGCTACGTCCTCTGTTTGTCAGCCTCTTTGCTCTTCTTTGTTTTTCCCTCCTCTTTGCTTGGGAACAGGTGGGATTGTAGAGCTTCTGAAATACTAATAGGAAGGGTCGATTTTTTTCTTCAAATTTTTATTTAAATTCTAGTTAACATACAGTGTAATATTGGTTTCAGGAGTAGAATTCAGTGATTCATCACTTACATACAACACCCAGTGCTCATCATAACAAGTGCCCTCCTTAATGTCCATCACCCATTTAGCCCATCCCCCACCCACCTCCCTCTATCAATGAAGGGTCAATTTTTAAGTTTAGTATCACTTGAAAAAACATCATCCCCACTATGCCTGTTATTGACTTTTGTAATAGTTCTCTAACACTTTTTGCATTAGTCTTTTTTTCTTTTAATTTTTTAGAGAGAGAAAGAGAGAGGGCATGAGTGCAGGGTGGAGGGGCAGAGGGAGAGAGAGAGAAAAACCCAAGCAAACTCCATGCTGAGCATGGAGCCCGAAAGCGGGGCTCCATGCAGGGCTCCACACAGGGCTCAATCTCACAACCCTGAGATCAGACCTGAGCCGAAACCAAGAGTCAGATTCTTAACTGACTGCGCTACCCAGGCATCCCTGCCTTAGTCCATTAAATATTCCTGCCAACAGAGAACTATTCACTCCATGAGTACCTACATTTGAGCTAAACTTAATCTCAATTCTGTGAATATCTCAAAAATCTGCCAATGAAAAATTATGGCATCATATGCAGGTCACCCTACATATTACCACTTGTTAAAGAATAAGACATAGAAAGCCAAATTAATGGAGAAAAATGGCCATGTTCTCTAATTACCTGTGGAAATCTTGGGGCAGATTGGTTAAAAATAAGTTAACAACCATATGGTACCATCTTACCTATTAACTTTGCAAAAATTGTAAAATCATGATGCCATCTAATGCTGTCCAGCTTGTCGTTGAATTACAACTGGATCTAAATTATGGGTAGTAGTGTAAAATGATAAAAGCCATTTGAGAGAAGTTTGCTGTTTCAAGAGGCTCAGAAGTGTTCATTCTCTTTCACTCATTAATCCTATTTCTAGAAACTTACTCTAAATGTCTGTATACTTGTTTAGTGAATCTTATTTATTTTAGTAAAAAAAAAAAATGGCAGTGATCTAATTACTTACTATGCAAGGAATGGTTAAGTAAAATTTCATATATTAGTCCAATGTGTGGTATTTGTTGATTAAAAAGAAAATCACTGAGGGTATATAAGTCTGAAGGATAACTGAAGAATAAAAGGATGTAAAAGTGTAACTATTCTATGTAAAAATGTATCCAGATGGTTGAGATAGGAGCTAAAATGAAATGAAGAAAATAAAAACTTGATTTGTTATGAATGGGTGTCATAAAGATGTCTATATCATTAATATATATATTAATATTATGCATGTAATATGTATCTAATAATAATTTATGTACTAAAATAATTTCATGTGTTACAGTATTATTATTGTTCTAATATTATTTCTACAATTAAAAATATAATTTTCATGTTTGAGGCACGCAAATTATGGACCAAGCCCAGGAAATTGTATTAGATGGTGATGTCCCACTTTTTGTTAACTGTGTCATGTCATCTTTAAGACGATATCTATCTCATCTTATGTAAAGATTCCAGGGCTCCTAAATATATTAAATCACATATTAAACATATTTTCTCATTTCTCCAAATTCAAGATTTTAATTCTCTTTAATGCCCTATTTTAATTGGAATGTTGCTAAATCCGTTGACAGTCTTACCAACCATTTTAACAGCCTTTTAATTTGTCGTCTAGAAAATTATAACTCTTCATTAACTTTGGGAGACACAGCATTGCAGTTGTGATATATCATTCCTCATTTTATTAACAATCTACTTAATGAAATTCAGGCTTCGAGCAGATGATGGTGATAATGTAAGCACTTGCCCTGGATTTTTTTTTTTTCTTTAACAAAATTAAGAATTTACTGATAAGCATAATAGGAGAAAAAACATCCAATTCCTCAGGAGTGCAAGAAGTAAAAACCTAAAGAAAGAGAGTTTTGAGTCCTCCTATGTATAATTAATATCCATATAATTTTTTCTAAAATGCTCCACGTCTTTACAACGCCATTTGCCACTCTAAGGTAATACCGAAAGTCTCTCGGTATTTGTAAACATAACCCACTTGGATCAAAAATTGGGGATGACATAATCTGGTAGAGGATCTTGGTGAGCATGAAAATGACAATAGGGGGGGAAGTGGGTGGAGAAGAAAGGACACTCCCTTCAGGGTAAGTCTGGAGGAGGTTCTTTACTCCAAATGGCATTCACCATTAGTTCTCACTCAGCAGATTTCACAACCTATGGTATTAGTAATGTGAAATTAAATATGAGCAGACATAGCCAAAGATCTAGCAAGTAAACAGAAGAGCCGGGACTGAGTCCACACAGAAGCAGAGATAGAGTGATCTGAGAGGGGTCTGATAGATCATTCATGCCTTCCTTGGCCTCATTTTAAGAGAAAAGTGAGGCTTAAAGAGGGTAAGTGACATGTCAAGGTGACAAAGTAAATTAGCGTCAGAGTCCAAGTTCGGGTCAAGGCTTCAGGAGGACAGTGTTGTCCTCTTGCCAGGGTCCTGTCCAGCAGTGTAGATGCTCACTGCTCAGCTGCTGGGCCCCTCCAAGAATGTCACGCTTTATCCTGTATCACCTTGGCACTGTCACCCAAAACTAGAGATGGTTATGAAAGATAGCTTCCACGGGAAAAAGCATCTCGTGCAAGTTTTTTTTTTTTTCTTTTGTTCAGGTTTATGTAGCAAACGTTGTAACACACTGAGATTAATTTTCACATAAGACCTATTTTTCCCATGGGAATCAGACATCATTTCATTTTTTGTTCCCTTCTCGTATCATGACACTGCCCTCCCTAGGGATGATTTGTTGTATAGGTGGAAAGCTGCCCACAGACACATTCAAAATGAGACAGAAAAATCCAGCAAGTCTTGCCTTTGTCTCTTGACTCCATCTTTTCTGTTCTGGGCATTTGTGTGTTTGGGACCGAGATGCAAGAGTTCCTTTTGAGATAAATCTAAGCAATGCTTTACAGTTAAGGTAAATGGAGACTAATAGTATACCCAATTACTACACAGCCTACAGTATTTATTGTTCCTTGTTCTAATGGTCATTTGATTAAAATATACCACAATCAGACCCAATCAAATCACTTAACTCTGTGCACAAACTCTTTAAGTAATTTAACACATATTTAGTACATACAATTTTTGTGTATAGTCATGAACATAAATATATAAATTTATTTATGTACTTACAAATTTACAAATCTATAAATTTTAATGTGTTTAATATATGTAATATGTTCTATGTGATTTATCAAGCATGCATATATAATATGTGTATATTTATGCACTTTGCATATGTATATCACTATATATGTGTATGGTCAATTGAAAAAATTAAAAGTATAATAATGCTACAATTCCAAATACTATAGGATTTAATAATTATAATGCCATTGCAAAAAAACCTGAAGTTTCAGGGGTAGTCATTTGGCCTTTTATAACTCCCTTTACTTGGGCCTTAGAAAAATAAGACATAGGATCCCTACATTCATAAAATTTAAAATTGGCTTAACAAAATATCAGTACAACAAAATGATACATTATAGATTATGATACTGGGATATGATTTGTAAGGAGAATTTTATTTTGTTTTAAGAAGTATTTTTTTAAGATTTATTTATTTGAGAGAGAGAGCGAGCGCAAGTGCGCTCACGTGCATATGCAAGCACGTGCATAAGCAGGGGCGTAGGAGCAGAAGGAGACGGACAGAGACAATCCTTGAGCAGACTGCCTGCTGAGCATGGAGTCCACTGCACAGGGCTCAGTCCCAGGACTCCGAGATCATGAGCTGAGCCGAAAACAAGAGTCGGTTGCTTAATTGACTGAGACACCCAGGCGCCCCTTATGAAGCATTTTTGATTTTTGATGCACGCCCTAAACATTTAGATTTATACTAAAGTCCAGCTTACTTGTTATTTTTTTCTCTCTACATAAGCATAATTTAAAATACTCACAAATTTATATTGAGCAAGTTAGTAACATGCACAAAGATTTATGTAGAATGATCACTGAAGCATTCTAGTTACAAAAAGCATGTAAAAACTAAAATTCCACTGGAATAAAAAGATTAAGTGGAAGGAAGAGCATGGATATAGCCACATGGCAATGACACACAGTTGTTGAAGAAATCTTATTCCAGAAGAATATTTCAAGAAAAAAAAAATTCAGGACACAATAAGTAAAAAGAGCAGAGTACTAAAAGGTCATATACTTCCAATTTTGAAAATATGTTACATATGTGCACAAGCAGCTAAAAGGCTAGAAAATAAACATACCAAAATGATAATAGCAATTGCTAATGAGGGGTAAGATCATCGGTTGTTTTAATTTTCTTCTTTATATATTTGTCATCCTCAAATTCTTTACAATGGATATGCATTGTTTTTATAATCAGAAAAGAAATGCAATCCAAGTAATTTAAAAAGACTCTCAAAGACTGACTCACAAATTATCCAAAACCCCAAGCAGCAGCCTGAGCCCTACTCCTCTTCTCCATGAAGCTTGGTTATGCTGCCACATTCAAACATCCAGGGTCCCCCAAATGCTGAGCCAAACCAGGCACTAATGAACTCACTATTTTCTAAAAATATAGCGAAATGAAGACAGACTCTAGTACTGAGCATTGTATGTTAAATACTTTAATTATTAATAATGCAATTAATTTAATGAAAAGGATACTTAATAAAATAAGAATAAATGGGGTTTAAACTAAGTCCTTCACTGTCTAAGGTTCATTCAGGTCCCAGCGAAACAATTATTTACATTTAGTATAAACTAATTTACTGTTATTATCATTTTTATTAATGTCATCAATTTCTCTGATTTACTTTCACACATTCAAGGGGAATCAACAACACTAATTTTCCAGCCTATAATTTGTATGTAACAACCAAGCCTGGTGTCCATCTCTCATATGAACTTCATTCTTTCTTTTTTTAGTTGTTTATGGTTCAGTCCTGATCAAATGAAATTCAGAATGCTATTTCTTTCTTTCCTAAAACACAAAACCTCCTACTCAGGGGTCACTGCAATTGCATCAAATGAAAGTCTAATTAATGTGTTTATTAAGGTTACTCTGAAATAAATACATGTATGCAAGAGTGAAAAGGCTTCTTTTTCTTTTTTTTTTAAGCAAGTGCCAGGTGATAGCATCTAGATACACAAACACCGCATTCTCTAAGGAGGACTTTCTACAAATATTTTTAAAGGGTCCTTTTGGCTCTGAATAAAGTAATATACTGGGGCTGCTACAGGAGCATGAGTCGGGCTGTGAGAAGCCATAATCCGAATATGCTAAGAAAATGTAAGCAAAAAATTGCAAATAAAACTGCTTATATTCATGTAACTTGTTTGGCGACAGCCGTATAGCATAAGGAAAGCTGCTATAACTCATAACAGCATCTTGTAATAAAACAGCTCTATGCATCCCTCTCAAACTGTTCAGTGCTCAGAACTCATCAGATGGCTGAGTAAGCATTACACTTTGGGACAGTAAATCTGTTTCCAATATGGTGTACATTCACAGATAGGCACTTTAGTATTCATCCTAAGACACTTTCAGCTAAGTACTCATAAAGAAAGGGTAATCATATATTTAAATATCGGGATGCTATTTTCTCTGTCTACTTTAGTAATCTAGTTCACGGTAGAACAAACCTAAATGGATCTTAGGAAACCTTTAGCAAACTCAACCCTGACTCATAGCGTAGAATCTCTACCTACAGTGGTCTCCGGGAAGCCTTCCCTTCTGCTCCCATAATACTCAGTGCTTCTGTTTGCCATGGTAGTTTCTGTGTGGTATTAGCATTATACTCTCTTTATTGCCCTCACATTAGCTTGTGGGTTTCCTTAGAGCATGGACTGTACCTTTTCCATGTCTGTATTTCTAGCTCTTAAACAAAACCGGGGACAAAGCCAGCCATAGGTAAGTGTTTGATGATTGACTGAGTGATCCCCCATGGTTTAAAGTCCTTAGACAGGGTTTGAGGTCCTGAATCCTTTCCACAGTCCTAAGGTTTGCATGCAGGTGAGAATAAAGCGAACAGTGTTTGAGGCTTTCAAGCTGTTTAGAGATGTTCATTCATCCAAAGCTGGTTCGAGCTTTGGAAGAGATTGCTTCTATCCTGCTATCGGAAAGAGGGAGAGTGGCGGTCCTTGTTTTTCCTGTTTTCCTGTGTGGCACTACATCCATAGCAAGCTTACCTGCCTCAGGTAAGGGACACAATGTAGGAGACTTATTAGGGGAGACAGGAACATTCTCTCAGAAAAGTGATTTTTAAATGTAAACCTCCCCCCATACAGATAAAGATTCAAGCCCCTACAAAATTAGATCATTTAGAACTCTAGGCAATTCTAAAGGTAAAAGTATTGAGCAGTTAGGTTGGTCTGAGCTGAGTGTGAACTCTGTCTAAGCAGGAACATCCCCACTGTCGCTGCCCCTGCTCTCACCTCCACAGTGGTCTCCCTTGGTTTTACTTTTGTGTGTCTGCCCCCATGTTAGAAACTAGGAACACTGTGATCTCAACTTTAAGCCTCCATGGCAGATTTCTCTCTTAGAAAAGGAACACTATAGGCAGAGCTTGATGGCGGATTGGTAAGTGGGACTTTGTGAGATTTGGGCCACATGAAATGCTGCCTCACCACCAAGCGGTGACTGGAATTCAGAGGGGAAGACACTGGCCCTGGGTGGACAGAGAACAGCTCTGGTGGGCTGGGAGGTGAGAGGACACAGCTCCCTCTGGTACCTGAGAGATCTCATGGTTTCGGGGGCTCCTGGGCTCAGTCTCCTGGGCTGGACCATACCCAGGAGGTTGCTGTGAACACATGAATGTGTTTGAGCACATGGGATTTTGAAGTAGAGTTGTGGAGTTGACAAAGAAATCTGTCATAGGCCTTTCACCCACCTCAACAATTTGGTGATAACAAATGCTGCTTACAGAGTATTTCATCATTAATAAACTTCACCCCACACGTAAACCTTTGGAGTAGGTCTTAGGACACTGAATGTAGAGAGGAACACATCTGCCCCAGGGAGTCTTGCCCAAGACCTGCCCAGCATCACGTGGCTCATCACGGTCCAGCACAGGCTTGAAGCCATGTCTCCCTACTTCAAATTCTGTGTCCTGAATTGCTGAGTTGCTGGAAATGTGCGCAAGGGAACAAGTGAAGCGGGAGGCAGGAGGTGGCTTTCTCGGCAGGCTGGAACTCTGACTTGCTCTGATTCACCCCATTTATTCACACAGGAAACAGCAGGAGAGAGACACAGGGATAACGAACCTGAGGTAAAGATGGGTGAGGACACCTCAAGGAGCTGGAGGCTGTAGCAGTCAGAGAATGGTCCAGCCCATCACTTAACAGGGGTGAGGAGGGGAGACCTATCTCCTCTGGTTTCAGAGAAAGGAAAGGAGATGGTACACACACACACACACACACACACACACACACACACACACACACACAAGTGAGGACAGCTAAAGACCATGGTTTTGATGTTTAAATGATTCACACATGAACACTGGAGAGGCAAAGGACAGAGTTTCCCCTCCCATGTCTCCTGCTCCACACTTGTTAAATATAAACAGATTCCTTAGTCAATGTAAACTCAACCCCATGAATTTAGGGGAGAGAACAAGGAACCTGACCAGCAGGTGGTTTAGCTGGATGAATTCTGAATTAGAATCCCAGCTCTAAACTTAGAAGCTCTATGTGACCTTGGCCACCTCAGAAGCTCTCTAGGCCTCAGTTTCCTTATTTGTCGAGTGAGTGGTTTGAAATAGATCGGCCCTGAGGGTCTGTGTGGTTCTGATATTCTATGTTCCCAGTACTTTTGGGAGAGTTACCATACCCTCATCATCTATGGTTTCCAGAGAAATAGCATCTGTCACATCAATGACACAGTATTTGTATCCCTCCCTTTATTTTTCTTCTGCTAAGGTGTTTTAATCCTGACAGTATAATAGAATAAATCACAGCCATCAGAGATGGGAGTGACACTGGCCACACACATTCGAGATAAACAGTCAAAAATCACTCACCCATGCCTTCCCCTTTGCCCACAGCCTCTGCTGTCTGACAACACTAAGGTTGAACTATGATTTCCATCTGGCTGCTCAGATCTGTGCACCAAAATAACCCTCTGCATTGTCTTAATAGCTGTAATGATACTCTGCTCTTCAACAGCCTGTCTGTTCAGACCATCTCAATATTTGACTTCTTCCCTCCAGCAAGTGTTGAGGTAAGAATGGTTGTTATATAGTCAATCAACAAACGGTTCTTAGCACCTGCAAACAGCAGCACTACAGGTAGATTGCTTAGGTTTGATTTTCTTTCCACCACTTCTGTACAAGTTGCCTACCCTTGGGTAGGGTAACTAACCTCTCAAAACCTTGGTTCCCCTTAAGCATGGTGATGATTTTTGTTTATGAACCTCATAGGTATGAGGCACACATACTAAGGTATGAACCTCAGTAACTTAAGCTATTAACATTACTGTTACTCCTCTTTTGCCTCTGTGTTAGACAAGAGAAGGCGATCATTAGAGTGATAGAGAATTGCAGAAATAGATGAAGGTGATAAAAAGCTTCAAAAAAGACAGAGTTCTCAGAATAACTTGCCCGGGGGCTAAATAAGTCCCATAAATGGGTGATTTTCAAGATGAACTCCTATCCACTTCTTTGCTTTGTTTCCTCAACACGTAGCTTAGCTGGCTTCCCTGCACCCATCTGTGAAAGCTATCTGTGAATGAGAAGCTATGATATTCCATACAACCAAGGATGGGTATGTTTGTGTATGACAGAGGGTTTTTATCTTAAAAAAAAAAAAAAAAGATTCTTCCCTCTTAAGAAAAAAAGGACTGTGACTTACCTAAATTAAACCACCTTTAAAAAGCTAAGGAATGAATCACTGTCCACTAAGGATGACTGAGGAACAAGAAGTCAATATTCACCATGCCTTCCAAGGGAAGTGGCAAGGGGTGGAAGCTAGTGGAGGATATACGGTTTAAGATAAAGCAAAAAAGGACTGGACGCACTGTTCTGATCCGGAAAGTGAGACTTAGGGATAAGGGCCATGATCTGATTGAAATGTGCTTTCTTCGTGATCCACAAAACATCCACTGCTCATCTCTGTAACTCTTAGCAAATTCAGTACAACGAGTGAGCTTATTGCCTTCCATGTATAGATGAACTCAGAGACTTCACAAATTTCTGTCAGACACACTTGAACCAGCCTCTAGGACTTGGGATGCTGTTTCCCCTTAAAGTAATCCTGGATGGCTTGTACCTGTTCTTCCTGCTTACACTCCACCTTAGGATTTGTTTCCCCACTGAGAAGTCAGCGACTTCTTTGTGCCGTAATGATATTCTACTGCTCTCCAGCTGAAAATCCTCAAATAGTTTCCACTGTCCTCTTAGTTCCGATGATCATGATCTCTGTATTTCGGTTTGAGCACGTGCCACTTCAAATTATGCAATGGGAAGTATTATCATTAAACAAACAAACAAAACCTCTGTGAAAGAAGATTCCTTCTGTTCATTTCATCCTTGCCTCAGCCCCTTTACAAAATGTGCTGAGTCCCTGCCACAGCATGCTGAATCCTTCTAATTCTGTTAAAGACCAAAAGCAAGTAGCTTACAGTATTAAGTTGCTTCAGAATTAAACATTCTATGACAAATCATTCTCCCGAGATGTAAACTGAGGTTGAACAAAAAGTAAGTTGTTTGCACAGATACTAATTCTATCTCTTACAACTTTGAGATCAAGCCATTTGAGTTTCCTCAAAAGGGTTAATGAAAGACCTCCCGAAGGTCTCTGAAATCTGAGGCTGAAATTACAGCATGTGTTATTATTACTGTTTTTGTTAGTCACCCAGAACACAAGTAAGATGTGTGCTTAGAGGATATAAAAAAAAAACCAAAATGCACGTTGCCTTTCACTCAGGGTTTGGCTAAAAATACATTCCGACATGCAGCGCACAGGCATGTCCTAGAAAGCTCGCATGGTACTGGGGGCGGCCAAGAGGCAGCTCTGGCTTTGTCTGGCAACAAAGATCACTTGATCATGCGGAGAGCAGGGGGTCTGGCAGAGTCAGCTTTGAGTAACAAACTGTGCCTTCCCATGGTCCTTCCCAATCTACTGTGGCCAAACTGAAATAACACAGGGCAAACATGCCCTAGGGGGGAGGCGGAGGGGGCGTAAGGGAGGATGGGGGAGAGCTTTGGGACCAGATGCGATCTCTCCAAATTCTAATGTATGATGAGAATCTCTGTTCAACAAACATTTATTAAATGTCTCTGTGAATGGCACTATAGCTGGTACTAAGGGGGATGGAAAGATGAATGAGGCACTGTCTTCATCCTCAAGGAACTCACAGGGTATATTTACAGCTTGCTTTTCTGCACGGAGATCTGATGTGATGGCTTTCTAAGGGGAAAAAGCACTACCACGTTTCCTAGGCATGTAGTGAGAAATTGCACATGTACTAAAAGCAACAACAAAGACGACCAACCAGGGAACTCTCTCTATATTTTTGCAACTTTCATATAAATCTAAAACTATTCTAAAATTAAAAGTTTACCATTAAAAAAAAAAAAACTAACCAACCAAACAGAAATCATAATGTTTCTTATGTAAAACAAAATAAAAAACAAACCACAAACATTCTAAAATTTAGTAAATACCAGGCCATATCTGGAACACAAGCTCAGGGCCTTCCTTTTCAATCAATCAATTCCCAACTAAGAAGTCCTATGCTGGCATCTTTGGGAGCTACGTCTCCCAGATGGGACAGTCTTCTTTTGGCCTACACGGTGTATCTCCAAATGATTTAGCTGCCAAAGGCCTTGATCCACCATGCCCCAAAAGCAGAGGCTGAGAAGAATTCTTGTGAATAAGTACTTTATTTGGGAAGTGACTCAGAAGAGCAGGAGAGAGGGACAGGGTGAAAAACAGGACAGGAGAAGAGCCAATATAAGGATGAGTGATAGAGTTGGCCACTGCTGTGGGAACCTAGCAATGATGGTGCTGGGACCTTCCAAGGAGCCTTAGGCTATACTTCTCAGGATGAAGGAGAGGAGCTTCTGAACCCATTGGTCAAGGTGGCCCCACAGGTGCTGATTCTGGGATGGCTTACACTTGATTGTCCTCATCCTCAAGGGCATTTAGCACCTTATTGTCAGAAAATTCCAGGGCAGGAAAAGAGGCCGGCATGTTGTGCAGAGCTTACTTAAAGAGCTCCAAGAGTACATTACAGCAACATTTAAAACCTGAGGATTTTATGGAAAAAAAAATCCAGATTTCTCATTTTCTTGAAGTTGTGAGATCTAGAAAACTAGACTTGAATTCCCCAAAGGCGCCAAACTGCCAGAGCCGAGAGGCACTGCCTGGACCTACATAATCCAAATCGGGACAGTCCCCATCCCTGACACATAGCTGAAAACCCAGCTTGTTTCATTCCTTGAGCTTACCTGCCTTCTCCTGTGAATGTTGGACTTTTTGCCCTGACTTGAACTATCCCTAGACTTCATAAACATTCACAGTGAAAAGCAAGCAGGGACTTACTATTAACACTATCTTTCCTCCCTGGCTTCATCTTTCAAAATAAACATAATTTGATTGTGTTTCTTCCAACAATAGGTTTCAATTCATCATTGCTGCTTTGATGTTGAAGATGTTAGATCAATGGATATAATTAATTGATTACGTGCTATATTCCAAGCCAGATGCTCACATTAAATCCTCACATTTAATGTTTAGCAGAATGTAAGATAAGAAGTAGGAGTGCTAGAAGAATCAGTCCACTTGCTTCCTCGGACTCAGAACAAAGAGGTAGACCCTGACAACCAAGGACTTGCAACATCTAATATGCAAGCAAATGGCTGCTCATTATTGGTTTGGAAATACTATATAATGAGCTCCCAGCAACATGGCATTTATTAAGCAAAGCCCTCTAGGAATTAGGAAGCTCTATTGAAACCAGAATTATGGGCTTTTGCATGAAAAGTGAGATTCCAAGTCACCGTCCTAAGCATGAGGCCCTGAATGTTTGAAAGGCTATCAGTTACCAAAGTTATATTCCATAGAGTTCATCCAGTGACACTCAATCCTTCAAGATGTTTATATAAAAATATTGATGCCTTAGTCCAACCTCCCAATGATTCAGATTTAACTAGTCCTGGGCAGGGTTTGGGCATGGGGTCTTTTCAAAACTCCCCAGAAGAGTCTAATGAGTTGCCACCGGTCTGGAGACAGAAATGGCATGGGGCTGCGGCCACCTTCGCTGTCCCCTCACTGCTCAGCACCTTGCTGTAGCCTCCCTGCTGCTCAACCTCTGGGTTTGTGAAGCAGAAAGTGTGAAGTGGGTCATGTCCAGGCCAGGCTTTTGCAACACATACAAATGGGGGTCGGAGTGTGAGCATTCACTGAATTGTTGTTGTGAACTAAGAAGAATTTGAACCCAAGGCTGCCAGATGAACCGAGGTCTTTTTAAAGTTGATAGTGTCACCTGGATTGGCAGTCACGTTGAGAGGAATTTGTTTGGGCTACAGATATTCACCCTGCAGTTGACTAGACTTTTTCTTCTTCTTCTTCTTTTTTTTTTTTTTTGTTAGAACATTAAAGTAATATTTTTCCCTTCTCTCAATGTTCCAGCAAACAGATCCATAGAAACATATTTAATCCACTGGAATTACTCTCTAAATAAATTCCACATTTTGGTTCAAAGCGCTACAGATAAATTCAGTGCTTTAATTCCCACACACGAAGCGGACTTTACCTGTACAAGGACGAACTGAGAAGCACGCATTATACAGCCAAGGTGGCAGCAGACGTGGGGGGATTTAAAAGGAAGTGCTTCAAACTATTTTTAAAATAAAATGCATCCCACTGGGACAGCAACTGCCCAATGCCTACTATTCATAAATCAGGTTGAACAAAGAGAAGCTTCACATTTTGTGGCTCTGGCTAAAGAAAAAGACCTGAAAAGGAGGGAGAATAACAGATTCAGCTGAGAATACAACGGAGCCCATCTGATTTTCTCTGCTTCTTTTTGTTGTTGTTGTTGTTGTTTTATTCCCAAAAAGATCTTTCTATCTTGGAGAAAATACATTAAAGATAATGCTCATAGTAACTTGGGGAAAATATTCCAAATATTATAAAAGACTGGTGGACATTATTAAATAAGTCTGTGTTGCATTTATTTTTAATATCTTTGCACACACTCAGTATTTGTTCTAATCGCTCCCAGCAGAGATTTATTGCTAAAGTAGATCTGACTTGAGGTTGAGGGAAAAGGAAAGCAATCAGTGCGGGAGGAATATTGAGTAACTTGGTGCAAGGGAGTTTGGCTGCAGCAGGGAGAGAGGGCTTGGGAGATATGCATGCCAATTAAGGTGCTCAAGAAATGAACATGAATTCATTTCGGGTACATACTAGTCCCCTCCTCTTCATACATCCATGGGGATGCTTCTGGAATTGCTAGAGCTGAAAATTAAATTATAAACCTAAAACATGACACTGAAAATGTAATGTCTCCTTTGATAATATCAGTGCGATGATTCATCAGTGGGTGGGGCGGCACCCCTCCTGGACCCACACCGTAAGGCATGGTGAGCCCGACATTGGCAATTACTCCATCTCTCACAGCAGTTTCTCTAAAGCTCCCGGTCAGAATTATATCCTGTCACAGATCCCATTGCACCAAAGGCCTCCTACACATATGACACAGTAGGTCCCTACAGAGGCACAACTGCAAACTGTGGCACCAGCATAGAAAAGCTCAGAGTGGGTCACCAATACTCCCAGAAAGCAAATGTTAGTGCAACGTATGAATGTCAGAGTGTGCTGGAGAAAACTCTTGCAAGTTGGCATTTCATAGTGTGGGATGTGATACTGTCACGCTGGACAGACACACAGCCCACGTGTTCTAAGTTCCTTTTCTGAGCCGTGCTTTAAATTCTTCTTCTTGGAACAGGAAACAAGCCGCTAATAAGAATAAATTCTCTTGGAGTCGCAACCATGAGTCACTGCAGAGCACTTCGCTTATCTCCCTTTTCGCGGGAGTCTGAATCCACAGGCCCTGTATGCTGAGTCACTCAGACCGAGGTTAATGGTCACAATAGCAGCTCATGAAGGGCCACCTGAGTTCAGAAGGCAGAGGTTTCACCAAAGAGGTGGTTCATACGTTAAGCCTTGTGGGAAGAAAGGATTTGGAATAGGCAGATATGTATTCTACAAAGAAGAAATGGGCAAAGGAAAGTACATGCTCTTCCGGCTATTGCTATAGACTTCGGGGGCCGAGTAGAGAAAGTCAGTGACTGAAGAGAGAACTGGGAGAAGGCAAAAGGCAAGAGATGTGGCCTGTGGCAAACTGGAATGGGAATGGACTGGCCACAGGCACTCGATTCAACATTTCTAAAGCAATCTGTAAGCCAGACTAAACGTATGTAGGGGCTGAGTATGCCTGTGTGCATTAACTTTGTGACCTCTGATTTAGGGGATAAAAAGGAGGTCACCTCTGAGTAGGGGAGTGGGAAATAAAACTAGTCCTGTCTGATTTACTTATGTCTAGAATACACAGTGAAGGTAGGACTGAGTAGAACGTGTAAAGGAAGTTTTTTTGTATGGTTTTTTTTTTTTTCCTACTCTCTTTGCAGGATTTTCTTCTTCCTTTTCCTGTCCATTGATTACCTGTGTTCCCATGTGAGCTTCTTATTTCTTTACCTCGTACATTTTTCCTGGATGATCACACTGAGTCCCAAGAAATTATTAGCTGTCAACTCCTAAATCTCTATCCAGCTCAGATCTCTCAGCAGAATTTCAGAGCCTGTACGTTCAGCTGCCTATTAGATATCTACATGTGCATGGCCTAAGGGCGCCTCCAACTCAAAAGGTCCACACTTACACATCCTATCTTTATCCACAAACCAGCTCATCCTCTGTTTCGAACCCCAGTGACTAGCACTAACATTGAGACAGGTGCCATAACCAGAAACTTCAGTCCTTGAATCTTCTTCTCTCCCTCACCTTGCGTCTCCCATCAGTTGCCAGGAAGTATTAACCCCACATTCTGAACATCCTCAGATTTGCTAGTCAAGTTACCAGTTGGCAGGAATACAATACATATTCACTTGTACACAAAACATACCCCTCACACACATGCTGAGTCTCTGATTTATTGAGCCAATGACAGAATGAATAAGGTACTGTTGTCTCAGAAAAGAGGTAGATAAAACTTAATCTTTTTTCTGCATTTTTCTTGCCATGGATCCATAGGAGGTGTTCTGTTGCTGATGCTACTCTACGTAGGCAGGAACCTAACAAGGTTGAGGGGGAAAAAAAATCTAAACTCTTGTAACAATGCTACATTTTTATACTCAGGTGTATGTAACCACTCCAGGAGAACCTGAACTAACAATCTATGCACTTCCATTTAAGGGCTTAATTACAACCATTGACCCTTCCTGGCTCTTTAAGTAAACTGAACATCAGAAAGGTAAAATTCCCAATGCCCAAGAGTCCCAGAACAATATATCTGCCTCCATTTTTACAGAGTCCTAAAAAGGACAACAATCTTTGTGGCTTAACAACATTTTTCAAGCATCTCCATCATCCCAAGTCAGACTACTAAGCTCCCTTGCCTCCATGAAACACACTCTCCTAACCTACCTCACTGAGCATCTTGTCTCCCAAGCCAGCATTATCTCTTCAAAAAGCATCATGACCCACTTTCATCCTACTACTCTAGCTCATTTGTCCCCACTCCACATTCAGCTAACTTGAACTTCTTTTAGATTCTTAGAACTAAGCTTTGTCATCTCTGAACCTTTGCACGTTCTGCATCTTTTGCCTGAAAACTTCTTGCCAATCTGATCACCCAACCCCTCGTCCTTCAAGTGTATGAAAGGATGTCATGATTTCTGACATTCCTGATGCACAATTCTGGGTTAGATGCCTCTCCAGAATTACACAATATTTTCCCTTTTTGGTGTTTATCAGACATACCTAGTTACATGTCTATTATATCTTTCCTTTTTAGGATCACCAGGCTTTGTGTGGTTACAGACTATGTTTGCCTTATTCATTGCTCTAAACCATAACTTAACACAGTTGCCTCATGGGTTCCCCAAAATATATTTGGATTAATTTGAGTGAAGGGGCAAAAATAGGGCAATGTTTTAGAAATTCAAGACTATCTATGATACCCCCCCCCCAAAAAAAAAGTGCCAGGGGAAGGACTAAGGGAAGGAGGGAATTTGAATGGTGAAGTAGTTGTCCAGTCTTGAAATGTTGGAAGCTTCCCATGGAATGAGAAACTTGGACAAAAGATAAATTAAGAAAGAATAACCATCATAACTTGATGAACATCAGTATAAAGAAAAAAGAGTCTTCTTGGAAGACAAAAATGCAAGAGTTGTGATACCAATTCCCAAAAGCTAGGAAATAAAAATGGAAACAGATTTTGAGGAAAAGACAATTAAGTTTTCTACTGGACTATTTAAGAAGACATACTCCAGGAGTAGTTAGAAAAGTAGAAATGGAGCTTGGAAATACCATTTATGTTAGACTTGAGTATCAGCAGGTTTGCGAGCATCTTGTATGAGGCCAGTCAGTATTCCTCACCCATTTCTGATACCAGAACCTTTCTTTCCAATATGGAATTCATTCCATCCAGTTTAGGAGGCACTCACCATAAGCCATCTCCAGGCACAGAGAAGGCCTAAGTCAAAGACATGGCCAAGAAAAGTCAGAATGATAGAGGCATCAGCATGTGTTCCCTGCGAAGCCTATCTGGATCTGACCCTTTCCAACAATGTTACGGAGGGCAGAGAATGTGAGAGTGGGATTATCAACAGACATCTTCAAATAGATTCTCTCCAAAGAATAAAGCCAAGTCAGAAAATGAGAAATGAGAGATGGTACGTGTAGGTCCAGATGCATTGTTTGATTCTCCAGTGATGTAAGACAAAGCATCACGTATTTTTCATAAGCTCGTTTCAGTCGGAATATTATCTTACTTTCACTTGTAACTGAAAAAGTCTTGAAAAGTAGGAACAGTGAATGTGAAGTTATAGGAACTGGACTGTTACAAAGAAAGTGCCACAGAAAAGAAAGAATGGAGGGCTAAGGGCGAAACTGGAGAAGAACCACAGAAGAAGAGCAAAAAAAGAAATTCAATTCAGAGAAAGTTAGATCAAAAGTAGAATGCAGAACTGACAATAGGTAATTACTTAAAGGGCAATAATTGGGCAAGCACAAAGATTAAAATTTGAACAGTATAGATTTAATACCAGAAGGGCAGTGAATACAACAAAGAAAATCCAGAGAAGACTGAATCACTAAGTGGCAAGGACTTCAAATTATTACCTATAGAGTGATGAGAATGGATTAATTTTCTCCAGACTTTATAAGGATAAAACCTTCCCTTAATTAAACCCAGCCCTAAAATTCACATTTATTTTTATGCCATAAAATGCACATCTTTAAAACAAAGTCCATATCCGGTGACACTACCTTAGAGCATTTTTTTTTGATCTTTTTTCTTTGTTTACTTGTAAAGTTGTTTGACTAGAAACTCTTACAGTGTGTTGGCATCAGCTGACAGTTGTTAGATGGTATCTTTCCTTTTTCTCTAAAAATAGGGAAATAATGTGTGCGTTATGTTCATCTTTGGTAGCAAAGGGTATGGTGCACAGGGAGTCAAACACATTTTATCAACAACTGGAAGAAAAATTCTGGATTTGAAGATGTCAGAATTTTTGCAAGTCGTAAGAAACAAGAAACAAGAAAAAAATCCAAGGGAAAAATATTCTCTTGCACACAATATTAGGAGAGGTGGAGAGCTGATGATGACCACTTTTGCTGGCAACGGACTTAAAATGACAATAACGATAACCACTAGCACCTATTCAGCACTTATTAAAAGAAAGATAGCATCCATACCATGATAAATGCATAATCATAAAAACATTATCCCAATAACTATAATGTGGGAACTTTTGCAGAGGGAGAAAATGAGATTCAGAGGTTCTATGTTCTGGAATTTGATCAAGCTCACACTGATGGAACGCATCAGTACTGGGGTACAGAAAGTTGAGCTTTGGGTCTGCATTCTTAACTGCTTTCCTATGTGCCTCTCAAATGAAGCAAGAAGGATTCAAATTAGCCAGCAAGAAGACAATGGATCATATTACACTGAAAAGTTGTAGATTCTCTTTTTCTTAAAAAAATCAATCAATCAATCAATCAACAACACAACCAAAGAATAAGAAGCAGCATGTTATTCTCAGTTGAGTTATGAAAAGAAGTCCTGCCTAGAGGTGGGAAAATAAATTAAAAACAATCTTCTCAAGGTACTTTTTAGCCTTCCAAATACTGACCTGACAAACTTTTGAACTTCACTAAAATTCTTTGTAGGGAAAGGGCTGGGGTTTTCAATATAGAATCTTTCTAACTGTTGCTTTGGGTACAGTGTAAAAATAAGTTTTTTAAGACACTGGTATAGGCAGAAATGCTCATAGGTTTCCAAAGCATTTCACCAATTCTTATATACATTGATTGAATGAATACAGTTAACATTTTAGCTTATAGTGGTTCATGAGTTTCTAGCACATCAACACAGGTTAAATTTATGCTATGCCAGATTACACAGAGTAAAATATATTGACCCAATTATTTTAAAGATCACAAGAGTGAAAATTGGTTTATGAAATACCAAAATCAAACCTAGTCTAATAAGTGTACGTGTGTCCATCTTTACGTACTTTTTAAGTGCATCAAAGGGCTGGTGAAAGTTATTTCTGTGCTAGAACTGATTGAGGGAACTGATGCAAGCGTATTTTCAAAAATCCAATCTTCCCCCAATTCTTTCTTCAACCTTGACCCAAAGAGACAGCCTGAGGAGCAGAGAAAGAATTCAATCTTGGCCCCCTCTCCAGAGACTTGCACTACTAACTAGAAAGAAGGGCTTTTTGAGGCATGAGAAGCCTGGCTGAATTCTCTGGCCCACTGGGCCTTGCCTAGCACAGACACCAGTCGGTTCTGCTTTCCTGAGCAATATCATTTAGATAGCAACACCCTTCTTGGCTAGTGTTCCAGGTTGAGAGGTTGCGGTAAAAGGTGATGACTAGAGGGAAGGGCGAAGAACTGATGCCGACAGCCTGGCGCGCGTTCTGACAGCAGGAACTTTCTCCTG